>NW_006922235.1:741739-746416 GCF_000298275.1 Orycteropus afer afer
AAAAAAAAAAAAAAATGAAATTAAATCCTTGACAACTTCAGTATTTTCTCCATTTATCATAATGCTGCTTATTTGTCCAATAGTGAGGCTTCTTGTTTTGTGTTGGGGGTGAAATCCATACTAAAAGCTGTAGTCTTTGATCTTCATCAGTAAGTGCTTCAAGTTCTTTGCACTTTCAGCAAGTAAGGTTGAGTCATCTGTATATCATAGGTTGTTAAGGAGTCTTCCTTCAATCTTGATGTCATGTTCTTCAAATAGTCCAGCTTCTCAGATTATTTGTTCAGCATACAGATTGAATTAAGTATGGAAAGGATACAACCTTTATCCATATCTTTCTTATTTTCATACCACTCAGTGTCCCCTTATTCTTTTCAAATGATTGTTCTTGGTCTACGTACAGGTTCTACATGAGCATATTATTCTGGAATTCCCATTTCTTGTAATGTTATTCATAATTTGTCATGATCCACACAGTTAGATGCCTTTGCACTGTGAATAAAATGCAAATAAATACTGTTCTGTTTTTCTCTACTTTCAGTCAATATCTATCTGACATCAGCAATGATATCCCTCCCTTTACTCCCTCTTGTGAATCCATCTTGAATTTCTGACAATTCCCTCTAATCAAACTGTTGCAACCCTTTTTTAATTTCTTCAGCAAAATTTTCCTTTTGTAACATATTAATGACATTTTTGAAAAATTTCCCCATTCTTTCTTTGGGATAGGCAGGAATATGGATCTCTACCAGTAGGTTTACCAGGTAGCTATATGTGATAGAAGAGTAAGAACTTTCAGCATTGCATCAGTGAAATAAAATATCTCAATGAGTTAGCTTTCAATTGCTGAAGCCTTGTTTTTTAGCAATACTTCCAGTGTACATTGGACTTCTTCCTTCAATATAATTGTTTTTTGATCATTTGCTACTTCTTGAAATGATTGAAAATCATCAATTCTTTCTGGCAATGTGTATATTTTTTCTGTCTTTTTCTTTTTCTTCCTTTCTTTCTCTCTCTCTCTCTCTCTCTTTTTTTTTTTTTTTCTTAGATGATTCCTGCATTAATCAACATTTTGCCCATTCAATATTATCAACACAAAGTTTGATTTTTTTTCCTTGTTCTTTCAGTTTGAGACATGCCAAACATATTCTTCCCTTCTGGTTTTCTAACTCCAGGTTTTCATACATTTCATTACAGTACTTTACTTTTGTCTTCTCCAGCTATGCTTTAAAATCTATTCAACTCTTTTACTTCATGATTTCTTCAATTTGCTGTAGCTACTCCACGTTCAATAGCAAGCTGCAGAGTCCCTTATGAAATCCACTTTGGTCTTTTCTTTCTTTCCTATGTTTGCAATGACCTTTTGATTTCTTAATGTTTGATGCCCTTAATGTCATCTTCCAACCTATCTGGCCCTTGGACATTAATGTTCAATACATCAAATCTGTTCTTGAGATGGTTTCTAAATTCTAGTGTGATATATTCAAGATTGTGCCTTAATTCTCTTGGACTTCTTTTGATCTTATTCAGCTTCATGTTGAACTTGTGTATGAGCAATTGATGGTCCATTTGGCAATTGGCGCCTTACCTTATTCCAGATGATGATATTGAGTTTCTCCATTGTCTATTTCCTATGGATTACATCTGTGAAAGTATACACCTGTATAATAACCAGGAAAGTAATAAGATACCCCAAGGATTCACACTCCAGAATTACAGGGCGTATAATGTGGCACAACTCAAAAAAGGAAGAAATACTTGCAAACTTCCATTAATCATCAGAACATAAAATGTGCAAAATATGGATCTAGGAAAACTGGAAGTTGTCAAAAATGAAATGGAATGCATAAAGGTGGATACTCTAGGCATTACCCACAGCTACTGAGCCAATTCCAACTCACAGCCCCAATAGTGTTTCTGAGGAGGTAAATCTTTGCAGAAGTAGATTGCTTCATCTTATTCCTGTGGAGCAGTTGGTGGGTTTGAACCAATGAACTTCTTAGCAGTCAAGTGCCTTACCCACTGCACTACTAGTATTCCTTACCCTAACCATCAGTGAGCTGAAATAGACTGGTAATGGCCATTTTGAATCAGACAATCATATAGTGTGCTATACCAGAAATGACAAATTAAAGAGGAATGGTGTCCCATCCATTATCAAAAATAATGTCTCAAGATCTATCCTGAAGCACAATGCTGTCAGTGACAGTATAATTCCACACAAGTATAAGGAAGAACAGTAAATACTACTATTACTCAAATTTATACACCAACCACTAAACTCAAAGATAAAAAAAATAAATAAAATAAAATAATGAAGATTTTGACCAACTTCTGCAGTCTGAAATTGACCAAACATGCAAGCAATATGTATTGATTATTACTGGTGATTGGAATGCATAAGTTGGAAACAAAGAAGAGTCACTGGTAGTTAGAAAATATGACCTTGTAAGAGAAATGACACCAGAGATCATATTATAGAATTATACAAGACCAAAGACTTGTTCATTGCAAATATCTTTTCTCAACATATATAGCAGCCAAACACATGGACCTTGCCAGATGGAATACACAGGAATCAAATTGACTACTGATGTGGAAAGAAGTGATGGAGAAGCCCAATGTCTCATTCAAAACAAGCCCAGGGGCTGACTGTGGAACAGACCATCTACTGAAAACAAATTAAAATAAGTCCACAGAACCAAATACGACCTTGATTATATCCTACCTGAATTTAGAGTCCATCTCAAGAATAAGATTTGATGTATTGAACACCAATGACTGAAAACCAGATGAGTTATAGTATGACATCTAGAACATCACATATGAAGGAAGCAAACAGTCATTAAAAAGTCAGGAAAGGAAGAAAAGACCAAAATGGATGTCAGATGAGATTCTGAAACTTGCTCTTGAATAGAGAATAACTGAAGCAAAAGGAAGAAATGACAAGATAAAAGAACTGAACAGAAGATTTCAAAGAGCAGCTCAAGAAATCAAAAGAAAATATTATAATGAAATGTGAAAAGACATGGAGTTAAAAAAACTGAAAAGGAAGAATGTGCTTAGAATTTCCTGAGCTGAAAGAACTGAAGAAAGAAATTCAAGCCTCGGTTGCAATATTGAAGGATTCTATGGCAAAATATTGTATGATGCAGGAAGCACCAAAAAAAAAAAAAAAGATGGAAGGAATACAGAGTCACGGTACCAAAAAGAATTGATCAATGTTCAACTATTTCAAGAGGTAGCATATGATCAAGAAACAACAGTATAGAAGGAAGAAGTCCAAGCTGCATTGACAGAATAAGTGAGAAGCAAGGTTCCAGGAATTGATGGAATACCCATTGAGATGTTTCAACCAACAAATGCAGAATGGAAGAGGCTTACTTGTTTACTCCAGGAAATTTGGATGAGAGCTACCTGGCCAAAGAAATCTATATTTGTACCCATTCTAAAGAAAGGTGATCCAACATAATGTGGAAATTATTTTAAAATATCATTAATATCACATGCAAGTACAATTTTGCTGAAGATTATTAAAAAATGGTTTCAGCATTATATTGACAGTGAACTTTCTGAAATTTAAGCTGAATTAGGAAAAGGACACACAGAAATATCATAGCTGATGTCATAGATCTTGGCTGAAAACAAAGAATAGCAGAAAGCTGCTTACCAGTGTTTTGTTGACTAAGCAAAGGCATTTGTGTGGATCATAACACATTTTGTATAACATTGTGGAGTGAGAATTCCAGAACACTGAATTGTGCTTATGAGGGTCCTGCATATAGACAAAAACAATGCTGTGAACAGAACAAAGTGTTACTGCATGGTTTAAAATTAGGAAGGGTGTACATCAGAGTTGTATCCTTTCACCATACTTATTGAATCTGTATGCTGAGCAAATACTCCAAGAAGCTGGACTTTATGAAGAATACCACACCAGGAATATAGGAAGAGTCAGTAACAACCTGCAGTATACAGGTGACAAACTTTGCTACCTTAAAGTAAAGTTGACATGAAGCCCTTACTGATGAATATCAAAGACAAAAATTTTCAGTGCGGATTATACCTCAACATAAAGAAAACAAAAATCCTCACAATTGGACCAGTAAGAAACTTCACAATAAATGGAGAAAAGTTTGAAGTTGCCAGAGATTTCATTTTACTTAGATCCACAATCAACACTCCTGGAAGCTTTGCTGTTGTTAGGTGCCTTCGAGTCATTTCCAACTCATAGCAACCCGATGCACTGAAGAATGAAACACTGCCCAATCCCGCACCAGCTCCATGATCCCTGCTATACTTGAACCCATCATCACAGCCACTGTGTCAATCCATCTCATTGAAGGCCTTCCCCTCTTTCATCAAGCCTCCACCCTACCAAGCATGACATCCTTCACCAGTGAATGGTTCCTTCTGACAACATGACCAAAGGAGGTGAGACAAAGTCTGGTCATTCTCTCTTCCAAGGAGCATTTCAGCTGCACTTCCTCCAGGACAGATCTGTTAGTTCTTTCAGAAGTCCATGGTACTTTGAGCTTCCTTCGCCAGTACCAGAACTCAAAAGCATCAACACTTCTTCGGTCTTCCTTATTCATTGTCCAGCTCTCACATGCATATGAGGTGATTGGAAATATTATGGCTTATGTCAGGCGCAGCTTAGTCCTCAAGGAGACATCCTTG
>NW_006922235.1:748073-753474 GCF_000298275.1 Orycteropus afer afer
TCAAGGTCATATTTTGGCTCTCTTGGACTTGTTTTATTATCTTTAACTTCAAGTTGTACTTGCATATGAGCAGTTGATGGTCTGTTTCACAATCAGCTCCTGGCCTGGTTTTGGCTAAAGATATTGAGCTTTACCATCGTCTCTTGCCACAGATGTAGTCAATCTGATTCTGGTGTGTTTCAACTGGTGAAGTCCACGTGTAGAGCTGCTGTTTATGTTGTTGAAAAAAGGTGTTTGCAATGAACAAGTCATTGGGCTTGCAAAATTCTACCATGAGAGTTCCAGCATTATTTCTGTTACCAAGGCCAAATTTTCCAACTACCGGTGATTCTTCTTTGTTTCCAACTTTTGCATTCCAGTCACCAGTGATAACACATCCTGATTGCATGTTCAGTCAATTTCAGACTGCAGAAGTTGATAAAATTCTTCAATTTCTTCATATTTAGCTTTTGGGATTGGTGCATAAATTTGAATAATAGTCATATTGATGGGTCTTCCTTGTAGGTGTATGGATATTATTTTATCACTGACAGCATTGTACTTCAGGACAGATCTTGATACATCCTTTGTTATGATGAATGCCTCCTCTTCACTGTCATTCCCGGCATACTAGACCATATGGTTGTCTGTCAAAATGGCCAAAAGCAGTCCATTTCAGCTCACTAGTGCCAAGGATATAAATCTTTATACGTTCCATTTCGTTTTTGACAACTTCCATTTTTCCTAGATTCATACTTTGTACATTCCATGTTCCGATGATTAATGGATGTCTGTGGCTGTTTCTCTTCTATTTGAGTGGTGCCACATAAGCAAATGAAGGTCTTGAAAGCTTTCTCTTATCCATATGAGTAAGGCTGGGTTTACTCTGATATTGCAGCTCTTTCTCAGTCCTATTTTGATAGCCTTTTAGCCTAAACACACTATTCCTAAAGGTGTGCAGTAATGTACCAAACAGTGTTTCTTTGCTATTCATAAGGTTTTCCCTGGCCAATTAATTGAGAAGTGGACGGCCTCTTCCTTCTTCCTAGTCTGTCTCAGTCTGTAAGCTGGGCTAATACCTGTGCACCATGTGCATCCCGCTGCGTTTGAAACACCAGTGGCTCAGCCTCAAAGCTCACCTCAATACATCACCATGGTAGGACAAACCAACAGAAGAGTTTGCCTCCCTGTTGGAAACCTCTCTTACCACCCTTACCTGGGTCCCTGCAGCTGACTCCTGGAAGCAGCAGTCCAGAAATCAGACGTAGTATTGCACTGTGAAAATCTGCTCCAAAAGACCTCTTCAAAGTGTTATGAAGCAAAGATGTCATCTTGAAAGCTAAGGTGTGCTTAACTGCTGGTATTTTCAATTGCCTCATATGAATGTGAAATACAGACAATGGATAAGGAAGACCAGAGAAGTGTTGATACTTTTGAGTTTGGAGTTAGTGAGGAATACTGAATATACCACGGACTACCAGAAGAATGAACAAATATATCCTGGAAGAAGTACAGCCAGAATGCTCCTTGGAAGCAAGAATTGCCAGACTTTATCTCACCTACTTGGTCATTGTTCTGGTTACCTAGTCCCATTTTGACAAAAATACACCACAAATGGGATGGTTTGCAAAAACAGCAATTTATTCTCTTACAGTTTGGACGCTAGAAGTCCAAGTTCAAAGTGCCAGACTCTAGGGGATTTGTGAAAGCCCCTTGACCTTGGGCTTTAGTTCTGCCTCATGCTCCCAGCCCACTGAAGCTAGAGTCTTTTCTTCACTCAGGCTGCTGAGGTCAATAAGCCCAAGCTCAACAAATAAAATGGTAGTCCTGATGTTACCAAACCACATAGCAGGCTATTAATTCAAGTCCATTGTAAGTCCCAAGGTTGGCAGAGCATAGCAGGCTGCTAAACAACAACATGGCTGCATGCAGGGTCCAAGTGTGCCATAAGTTGGAGACCAATCCTAAAGCTGTTTCTTATATATGGGAAGGAGACCACATATGCAAAGCAGCTACTCAGCTGCTCCAACAGTGCTAAAATGGCAAGGAGACCACATCTCCTGACCTCCTCTAACCCAACAAGAGGAAGACAGAATCACTATCAGTAACCCAAGGCCTATTACTGCAAGGTCAGACATGCTGCCTTCCTCCAACCTTTTCACCAACCGTTCCTCCCAAAGCACCCACCACCTCTCTCCTGGGTTCGATAATTCACTGCAGTGGCCACACAGAACTCATAGATTTTGGGGTTTATTAGGGAAGCACCAGGCTACAATTCAAGTTCAGGAAAAATGCTCAGTCTCTCTCCCAGTCCAACAGTGAATGTCCCTTGGTGTCTCACTCAGCAATACTTGTCCCTTGTGTCTCTTTCCTAGCAGCATGTGTCTCTTTCAGGAGCATGTGTCTCTTTCAGCAGCACGTGTCTCTTTCAGCAGCACGTCTTCCTCAGCCAGCAGTCAGAGAGAGACTTCTTCTGTCTCTAGGAGGCCTCCTTTTGAGCCTGGCAGAGTGGTCAAATTTACCAATCATAACATCAGAATTCTAAGCACCTGAGAGAGAGCACGAACCTCCCAGAACATTGCTTTGTGTTGCGCCCAACAGAAATACCCCAGGTGGATAATTTTTACAATCAGGAGCTCGTCAGTTGCTCATAGCAAAATTCACCACAGAGTTTACAAAGACTTATGATTAGAAAAGCCACACTAAGTAATTTACTACATCACAAATAGATTCCACCATGGAGTTGATTATCAGTCTCATCATGGGGAATATTACATCCAGCTGCCAGCCACTCAACCAGGCCTAGCCAAGTTGACCTACAAACATAACTACCACAGTCATGTTGTCAGAAGGGACCATTCCTTGGAGAAGGCTGTCATGCTTGGTAAAGTGGAGGGTGAGAGAAAAAGTGGAAAGCCCTCAGTGAGCTGGATTGACACAGTGGCTGCAATGATGGGCTCAGGCATAGCAAGGATTGTGAGGCTGTTGCAGGACCAGGCAGTGTTTTGTTCTATTTTACATAGGGTCACTATGAGTTGGAGCTGCCTGAACAGCACCTCACAACAAGAACACAACAGATTGATGTGCAGATTCAAATTATCCCAATGCCTGAAACTGGTTTGAGATGATACCTAAGTACTAATATCAAACATCTGGAAAAATACCCAATTTCTCAGTACAATATATTTTAAACTTCACATTAGTTCTATAAAAGTTTTGCAACTTCAATATCTAACAGATAATAATAATAATACAAACTCATTGCATGACTCATTATACAACAAGAACATATTTATAAAACCCAGACAAAACAAAGAATTACATATGTCCTGTTTATCAGAACCAGATTTTAAATAACTATATTTATTCTGTTAAAAATAATAAAAATGTTCTAGGTTTAATAGGGGAGCTCTGGTAACTTAGTGCCAAAGGCACTTGACTGCTAATCAGAATGCTGGCAGTTCAAACCCACCAGCCACTCCTCGGAAGGAAGGTTGGGCAATCTACTTCTGTAGTGATACCGCCTCAGAAACGCAAGGAGGGGTCACTATGAGTTGTTGCGTCCAGCTCGACAGTACATAACAACAACAACAACAGGTGTAATAGAATGAGGGGTTTCAGACTAACTCTTCTAAAATAAACAACTGCGAAACTACATTTTGTATAATAGACAGGGCATTGCTCCAGTCCTTGAGAAAAAAGAATGCATAGGAAAATTCCACTTGTACCTTAGATTTATGCCTGGATACACATGTGAAATTATGGCTTAGAGAAGTAGAACTAAAACAGAGATAAATTATCTCCTGGACAAAACTGTAGAGATAAGATTTTAGGGCTGTTTAGTTGGCTGTGTGGGGACAAATTTTAATATAAAAGGAAACAGAGAATCTCAAGAATCTGCATAAGAATTCTCTTGAATCTTTCTACAAATACCAAACTTTGTATGCAAAAAGAAAATTGGGTAATATCTGGCAGAGAATAGTGAGATTTTATGAGCTGTACAAAAATTGGAAATTGCACAATGTTAGAAGCCCCAATCATTCACAGTGGAGGGACGTTGATAACCACAATGTACTCATTTAGTTGAAACTTATTAAGTCCAGTCTTTAGAAGCTGGAAATGTAAAGTACCTAGAATGTACATAACAGTCTTTAAAAAGAAAAATTTGTAAGATTTATGTTACTTGTTTCCTAGAATGATCGTAAAGTTACAGTAAAAAAGGCAATGTGATGTTAGTGTAAAGGTATAAAATTAGATCACTTGAACAGAAAATAAATATATAAATAAACAAATAGAAGAAATATTCTCAGATGTTTACGGTCAATTGATTTTATAAAAATGCAAAATATTATTATTTTTTCAAATAGTTAGATCTGGAAAACTGTGTCTCTAGGTGAATCAAATGACAAGTGATGCTAAGCAAAGAAAAAACAGAAACTTATTTACAGGTGGATCCATAGTCTCACATATAAAATTTAAAATTGTAGAACTCTTGAAAAAAAAAGCATAAGAGGATATACTTGAGATCTTAATGTAAGAAAGATTTTTTAGGGAGAACCAAAAAAAAAAAAACAGTGCTTCATGAAAATTAAAATATTTTGTTGATCTGAAGATATGCAAAAGGAAATATAGAAGTCATATAAAGGGAAAATATTATCTATACACATATCTGAAAAAGTAATTGCATTCAGAATATAAAATAACACCTTACAAGGAGATACCACTTTATAGTCATCAAAATTTGCTAAAATTATAAAGGCTAAGAACACCATATGTTGAGCAATTAAAAACATCATACCTTTTTAGTAGGAGTTTGAAATCATACAAGCACTTTGGAAAACTGATTGACAGTTTTTATAAAGTTAAAGGTCTCTAGTACAACAACTCCAGTCCAAGAGAAATTCAAATATTTACACATGCATGAGCACACAAAACACTCATACTCTTACATAAATGTACTATTTGAATAAGAATTTCTATAGAAGTTTTATTCAGAAAAGTGAAACTGGAAATAAAAAATAATCATCAACCATCAACATTTAAATTAATAAATTGTGATGTAGTCATATAATGGAATATCACTCAAAAATAAAAATAAACAAATTATTAGTATATAAACTAATTGGATAAATATCAATAATACTAGGATGAGTGAAAGAAAACTGACACAAAAAGTACATATTGCATGATTCTATTTAAATGAAGTTCTAAAACAGACATAATTATCTATGATGATAAATATCAGTGGAGCCCTTTGCTTGTGTGAAGTAGTGATAGGGAAAAATTATCAGGGATCTTGTAGAGGTTACAGAGAAATGGCACAAGGGAACACTTAGCATTGTGAAAATTTTTCATACCTTGATTTGTTGGGCTTTTTGGCACCCATCTGTAAAAATTCATAAACTATGCAATTATTATTAAA
>NW_006922235.1:756959-764441 GCF_000298275.1 Orycteropus afer afer
TATTTTGGTCATGTTGTAAGAAGGGACCATTCCCTGGAGAAGGATGTTATGCTTGGTAGGGTGGAGGGTCAACGAAAGAGGGGGAGGCCTTCAACAAGATGGATTGATACGGTGGCTGTGATGATGGGCTCAAGTATAGCAGGGATTGTGGAGTTGTCGCGGGATCGGGCAGTGTTTCGTTCTGCTGTGCATGAGATCGCTATGAGTCAGAAATGACTCGATGGCACTTAACAACAACAACAACAATGCAATTAATACTCTTGCATTTAACTTCATGTAAAAATTAAATCAATCAAATTTAGTTATGTAAATTATAATTATGATTGATAGCTAAATTTTAAAATAAAGTTACAAGCTTGAGAATACTATATCAAAGAGTAGATTAGAATATCTCTTAGAATAACTGAAAGTAAAAATGCAATGGATGGGTCAAACAGCTGATTAGGTACAGTTGAAGGGAGATTTTTTGACAAATTCTAAATTTGCTTCTAAAGAAATTTTATCCTCTTTAGTCAATGACATTACTCTTTCCAGCTACTTAGGCCAAAACATGGGTGTTACCATTGTCTTCTGATTTTCTCTTTCCCAGCACATTGCATTAATCAGCATATTCTTGGACATTCTCCTCAATTATATGCTGAGCCACTTCTCATCATTGCCACTGTAATCACTGTGGTCCAATTCCTCACCTTAATCTTTATAATTGTTTAGGAGCTCTGGTGGCATAGTGCCTAAGGCATTTGACTGCATTTGACTGAAGGCTGGCAGCTCAAACCCACCAGCCACTGTTCAGAAGGGAGGGTGGGCAATCTACTTCCACAGAAACCCAAGGAGGGGTCACTATGAATTGGATCCACCTTGACAGTAGTGAGTTTGTTTTTTTGGTTTTAATTCACCTTAATTTTTATAATTACTTCTTCATAGTCTCCATACTACTGGTCTTGTCTACTTTTTATATTAATAACCAAACTCACTGCCATGGAGTTGATTCTGACTCATAGTGACCCCCATTCAGTTTCTGAGGTAGTAAATCTTCATGGAAATATATTGCCCAGTCTTCCTTCTGCAAGTGGCTGGTGGGTTTGAACTGCCAGCCTTCTTTTAGCGGCCAAATGCTTTAAGCACTATGTCAAAGTTGTCTTTTAAAATGTTAATCTTATTGTAACTCCTTAGCTTTAACCTCTCCATTGGTTTCCCATTTTACTCAGATAAAAAGTCAAAGTCCAAAAATAGACTATAGGCTTAACACAGTTGTGCCTGGGTTACATCTCATGCTATATGTTCTACTATTTACCCCTTATTCATTCTAGTCTAGCCACATTAGACTTCTAACATAAGTGAACATATCTGTTATCTTTCTGCTTCAGGGTTGTTGTGTTGTTAACTGCTATTAGTCACTCCCCAGCTCATGACAACCCCATGTGTCACAGACCAGAACAGCTCCATGGGGTTTTCTTGGCTGTAATCTTTACCAAAAAAAAAAAAAAAAAAAATTCACTAAGCCTCTCTTCCACAGGATGGGTTCAACTCACCAACTTTTAGGTTAGTAGTCCATAGCAAACTATTTGTGCCACTCAGCCTCCTTTGTTCAGTGTAGTAAGATAGCATCCTTTGGCTAGTACCCTCCTTCTCTTCATGGATTTTATTAAATGTAGTTTTTCAGAAGTGCTATTAGTGATTACCCTTTGTAAAAATCACAAAATTGCCAATCAACCCTGCCTTTTTTTTCCTTACATAGTCATTATTAAGATGTGATATAATATGTATTTTACTTCATTTATTTATTGTTTATGTCTATTTAGAAATTATATATACAACAGTATATTCCACATTATAATTACTCAATAAATATTTATTAAGTGAAGGATATTGAATGCACATTAATTTTAGTGTTTTTCTGTCATAATAACTGGAATCCAACCTAAATTTAACAATTAAGATTTATGTATATGTACATGTTCTGGTTACCTAGTGCCACTCTGACAGGAATATACCACAAATGAAATGGCTTGAACAAGCAGGAGTTTATTCTCTTACAGTTTGGAGGCTTTAAGTTCAAGTTCAAAGTGCCAGGCTCTAGGGGCTGGGTGAAAGCCCCTCAACCTTGGGCTTCAGCTCTGCCTCCTGCTCCTGGCCCACTGAAGCTAGAGGCTTGTCTTCACTCAGACAGCTGCTGGCTGCTGAGACTGACAAGCCAAAGTTTGACAAGTAAAAAGGCACAGTCCCTATGTTACCAAACCACATGGCAGGCCATTAACTCAAATTCACTGAAAGTCCCAAGATTGGCAGAGCATGGCAGGCTGCTGTACAATGACATGATTACATGCAGGGTTCAAGCATGCCATAAGCTAGAGACAGTTCTGCAAGGCTTCTTCTTATATACAGGAAGCAGACCACATCCCTAAGACAGCTACTCATCTGCTCACAGTAGTTTCCACAATGAAGTTTATTACCAGTCTCATCATGGGGAATAACTACATCTAGCTGCCCAGACACTCAACCAGGCCCAGCCAAGTTGACACACTACCTTAACTACCACAGTACACTATGATTTAATTTAAAAATATCTGAAAGCATATAGCAAATAAAGAAGATAAAATGTAGAGATATAATTAGCTCTTCTTGTTTGCAGCAATTACAGGTAAATATAGCTGATAGCTTTTTTTCTTGTCATTTTTGCAAAAGAAAAAAAGAATAGCTATCATGGAAAAAGTGGAACGATACATCCAATAATTTATTTATTTTTTTATGTCATCATTACTTTTGCAAAGAAGGAACAGAACTACTACTTGTGACTCAGTTTTATTGAATGAAACTTTTATTTGGTCATGGAAAGTTTAACATTACTGTATTTTAAATGAGAAAATATCAAGAATATTCTTAAGCAAAAGGCAAGATGTCATTAATTAATTACCACCACAGAGGTTGCTTTAGTATCTTCATTAAAGTTTATTACATTAGTAAACTACAGGAATCATACTTTATATTTCATGAGAAAGGAAGGCTACAGCACTAGGTCTAAATTCCTAATTGAACTTTAAATCAAGGACTGAAAATCAAAGAATGAAGATAGAAGGTTCCATTATACAGAGAATATTTAAACTCTGTTGGACTTTTAACTTCATGGTATCATCCTTAAGGTGTGTGCTACAAATATCCTGACATTCACCATGTAGTCACATAAATAGATGGATGAGTATATAAACAAATAAAGGATTTTATCTTTGTGAATAATAAATATTCAATATATTGTTGCTTAGTGGGTATTCTTTAAATGCCCTCAAATAACTACCTTAAGCAGCAACAGTGCAAAGAATTTTGTTCTTAGTTAAAAAAAAAAAAAAAAAAAAGAAAGCTAAAATTTTAGGCATGAAAATCATATTTTCTAGCCTGTACTACTTCTTACTATACTACTTCTTTTGACTTTTACTACTATCATAATAGATTTTTCTTGCCATGGTTTTATCATGATTTCAATAAGATACTCTTCTCTGTTTTTCATATGCATTGTCTTTAATTCTCACAACAACATACAAGTGAGCATTTATTTTTAAATTTTATGACTAATAATATTAGCAGTATAATACATAACATAAAATTAATTGTTTTTCTTCACATATTAAATTATTTCATCTCACAAAAACTAAATAAACTAACATTATTTCCTACTTTCTAGGCATATAAACTGGAGCACAAAGAAATTAAACAATTTTCTTCAATAATAAAAATAGCACATCCCCTTCTCTGAACCAAATTCTCCTTTCTTACTCCAAAGTTTTTGTTTCTTCTACACTAATAGAGTACTTTTCCACATATATAGTAGCTACTGTTGAAGTTGTACACTTGTGGAAAAAGAAAAAAAAAAAAAATGCATCCCTCTAAATTTCTGAGGTTACCTCAGCAAAGCCCCTCCACATATTTCAACAAAGTTTATTTTAAAAACTGGAAACCCTCTATTCCTTAGTTAACTTGTATAGTGCTTACACATTGGCTTTGCCACTTAATAGACATTTCCATTAAAAATTTAAAACAATTTATCAAAATTCTATGATAGCCATGGATGGAGGCTTTCCAATTTTCTCAAAACCTTGACATATTCCCTATGATTTCAGCAAACCAATGACTGTTCAGCTGATTAAATACATATGTAAATATGAGAATGAAAATAGTGTAACAAATAAATCTAATGGCAATTAAATAGTAAATGGGTAGAGATTGGAGGAAAAGTATACAAACTACTGAAAATTATATAATACATTATAAAAATATTTACTTGTCTGAACTGTCAAATTATTACAATAAAGGATTACTGTATAACAGACGTAATTATTTTAAAAACACTTTAGAAAAGTTCTCACTCTTTAGTCTCATTGTTCTTTAAAGCAGAAAATAATAAGAGAATAAAAAATAAAAATGCATATTTAAATAAGGTTGGGGATTTTTAAATATTTTAAAAACTTTAAAGTCAGTCTCTTGGTTATGAACATTTGACTTACGTACCACCTGTAGTTAGGGACCAACTTCTATAAAGCCAATGCTTTAAAACTTGAGGTACAGACGATGCTACCTAATAACAAAGGGGTGCTACTTTGTCATGTGCATCAACATTATTATTGCATTATTATCTTAAAAATATTTCAGTGGAGACTGGCAAAATGATGTCTCTACTGTAGCACACATGCTAGTTCTCTTTAGCATCTTAGTGCCTGAAAAACTAGGTGTAGCAGTTTGAAATGGGGATTCTGGTGCTCTGAACCACTCATTAAGTCAGAGTGAGCCAAATTCAGGGGAGCAGGATTGGAAAGGAGAAAGGGACAGTGCAATTACCCAGAAGGGAAGAAAATAACAAAAACAAGTGAACCTGCCTTGGGGAGAGACAACCGGCAGGTGAAAAAGGCCATCAGAGATGTCCTTGGGGCAGTGGAAAGAAAGCACCACACAAGAGTACCTGCAGCCACTCCATGGATCTACCTTTAGCCCCTGATTTTATCAGTAAACTTGGGACTACTGGGTGGGAGCAGAGATCTCTCTGGCTCCAGTACTACTGAAGTGTGAGCAGAGAGAACATTAACACTGCAAGCAGGTGGACCCTGGGAGGAACTCCTGTTGTGGATTCTTGATTGGGGCAGTTATCCTAGGTCAGCTTTTTGGCACAAAGGGACCTGGAGAGTGGGTTTTTGCATTTGTCTGAACCTGGCAGAAAGTGGTGGCCCGCTAACAATTAGAGTCTTTGCTGAACTTGAGCTGTGGGCCTGTGAGTAATAGTGTAATGTCATCATTAACAGCCTGCTCAAAGTCCTAGAAACCACTCCTGGCACCTTGGAACTTTTCTTCATTCTCTCTTTTCCTGACACTTCCTCTGCCTCCACCTTACCTCATCCAATAGAAAAACTGCATTCAGCCACCATAATACCTGCTGGCTCAATTCCAAACTCCCTTTATGACAAACAGATACCTGCATCCACATTCCACACAGATATTCCATCATCACAAAGAAAATTGCAGAGCACAGCACACCTGAATTAATAGCCAAAAAAGGAAAATACACCAGCTTCACTTTTTCAAAATATTAAATCATAAAACCAAGAAAAACAAATCAATACATAACTAACAGTAAAGACAACCTCAAACTGTCTAGGAAACAGCAGACAACTTCAAATCAAACACAAACCAGGATAAGACATTAGAAGTAAAATCCTCCAAAAAAAATCTTATTAAACATGGAGGAACAGGAGGCAATAGAATTATCCAAGAAGGACTTTAGAAGGTATGTTTATAGAGCTCTACAAGAGCCTAAGGAAACCCTAAAGAGAAACAAGGAGAACACAGTTCCCTGGAAGAACTCAGGAAAACCATTCAAAAACAAAATAACAAGAATAATGCACATATGAGTTGAATCCTTACCTGAGGTAGATACACTCCTTGGAGAGAACAATCATGAGAGAAAGAAGGGCTGCTTATGCACAGGGAGACAGCTCAGGGGGCAGGAGTGCATGGAGGGATGGACACTGGTATGAGGTAACTATCAGGAGGAAGTGGGAGGGGAGCATTTGCATTGTGGTAAACTGTGGTCAATATCATGAGACAACATATATGTGAACTGCTATATGGATAGTGAATTTTCTTTGTAAATCTTCACCCAAATCACATTAAAAAAAAAAAAAAAAAGAATAATGCACAATCATAACTCATACAAAAACCACAGTTAGAAATCCAGAAGATGAATACCAAAATTACTGATTTACACAATACAGTGGAAGCACAAAAGAGTAGGATAGAACTGGATGAAGAATGCATATCCCAACTACAAGACAAATCCCTGGAGACCAGCCTGTATGAAGAAAAATATGAACAAAGATTTAGAGAAATGAAGAGAACCTAAGAGTTATATGGTATGACATGAAAAGAAACAACATACACCACACTGGAATTCCAGAAAAAGAAGAGGCGTAAAAAAATACCAAGAAAATTGTGGAAGACCTAATAACAAAATTTTCCCCTTATCATGAAGGAAGAAAAAATATTTGTCCAAGAAGCTCATGGAACCCCATATAGGATAGATCCCAAGAGAAATACATGAGGCATATCTTAATCAAACCCTCCAAAATGAAAGACAAAGAAAGAATTTTGTGAGCTGCCTGGGACAAAAGAAATATTATTTATAATGATCAAATAGTTAGGCTGAGCTCTTATTACTCAACAGAAACCATACAGGGAAGAAGGCAATTGGACAGCATGTATAAAACACTGAAGGAAAAGAACTTCCAACCAAGAAGCCTATACCCAGCCAAATTGTCCATCAAATATGAAGGCAAAATTAAGACATTCTAAGACAAACAGAAATTAAGGGATTTTGTGAAAACCAAACCAACCCTACAAGAAATGCTTAAGGAAGTCCTTCTAATAGAGAACCCACAACAGAGAACAACAAAATCAGGATACATGACATCAATACTAAAACCAAATCAGAACTCGACACTCAAAATATGATCATAAAACATTGTACAATAAAAATCCAGGAAGCCAATCTGCACATAACAATAGCAACTAACCAAATAGAAGGAATAAAAGTTCCAGGTACAAACTTCCAAATGAAGAGGAAAAAAGCACAATGTCCTCATAGAACAGACCGTTCTGAAAATATATAGACAAGAATTCACTCCAAGGTAACCACAGAGAAAATTAACAATCTCCCTAAGCAAATCCAGAAAGAAGGAAAACATATGGGTTTAAGAAGCACAAAACCAATGATAAAGAAGAAAAGAGAGGAAGCACTTGACAACAAAATGAACTCAGCACAGAAAAATATACAGACCAAGGAAGCTCCAACAACACCACAAAAAAATAAAATAGAATGACAACAATATTCAAACCTATCACTAATTACACTCAGTGTGAATGAACTATATGCACCAATCAAGAGGAAGATAGTGGCAGACTGGATAAGAAAAGAAGACTCATAGATATGCTGCCTAGAAGAGA
>NW_006922235.1:764541-773799 GCF_000298275.1 Orycteropus afer afer
TATATATACACACACACGCACACACCAAGCCAATGGTAACCAAAAAATAGCAGGAATGGCAATATTAATTTCTGATAAATTAGACATTAAGGTGAAAAACAACATGAGAGTCAAAGAAGGCCACTATATGATGCTGAAAGATCAATTGACCAAGAAGATATTAAATACTCTAATAAATATCTATGCACCCATTGAAAGTGCTCCAAAATATGTGAAGCAAATATTAATTGAATCAAAAGGGAAAATAGACAACTCTACAATAGCAGTAGGAGACTTTAACACACCACTTTCAAGGAGGAACAGATCAACTAGAAAAAACTCAACAAAGATAGAGAAAAACTCAACAACACAATCAACCAACTTGATCTCATAGGTATATACAGACTATTTCACCCAACAAAAGCACAATTCATATTCTTCTCCAGTTCACATGGATCCTTCTCCAGAGTAGATCATATGTTAGGACATAAAACAGACTCAATAAAATCAAAAGCACTGAAATAATACAAAGCATCTTCTCAGACCACAATGCTATAAAATTAGAAATCAATAGTAGGAAGATAAAGAAAAAACATCAAATGTGGAAGTTGAACAATTCACTGTTCGAAAACTACTGGGTAATAGAAGAAATGAAAAGTGAAATAAAAAAAAAAAAAAATCCTAGAAACAAACAAGAATGAAGATACATCATACTAAAACCTGTGGGACACAGTAAAAGCAGTACTTAGAGGTCAGTTTATAACAATAAATGCACACGTCAAAAAAGAGGAAAGATATAAAATCAACACTCTAACTCAACAACTCCAACAGCTAGAGAAAGAACAACAAAAGAATCCTACAGTATCTAGAAGTAAGGAAATAATAAAAATCAGAGGAGAAATAAATGAAGCAGAAAAAAAAATAGAGAAAATCAACAAAACAAAAAGCTGGTTCTTCAAAAAGATTAACAAAATCAACAAAGCATTGGCAAATCTAACAAAACAAAAGAAAGAAGATGTGAATTACAAGAATAATAAACAAAAAAGGGTGTTATCACAACAGAAGGAACTGAAATTAAAAAAAAAATACTGACACAATATTATGAAAAACTGTACTCCAACAGATTTGAGAACCTAGAAGAGATGGACTAATTTCTAGAATCACAAGACCTTCCTAAACAATTCCACTCAGAGACAGAATTTTTAAACAGATGTATAACAAAAGAGGAAATTAAACAGGTCGTTAAAAAAAAAAAAAAAAAAAAAAAAAACTCCCCAGAAAGAAAAGTCTTTGACCTGATGGCTTCCTTGGAGAATTTTACCAAATATTCATGGAAGAATTGATACCATTACTACTCAAGCTATTCCAGAACATACAAAAAGGAATAATCCCAGTCTCATTTTATGAAGCAAGCATAACACTAATACCAAAACCAGGGAAAGACAACACTAAAAAGGAAAACTATAGACCAATATCCCTCATAAACATAGAAATAAAAATCTTCAACAAAATCTTAGCCAACAGACGCCAACAACATATCAAATAATAATAATAATAATAATAATAATAATAATGCATCCTGACCAAGTGGGATTCATACCAGGTATGCAAGGTTGGTTCAACATCAGAAAAACAATCAATGTACTCCACCACATAAACATAACAAAAGAACCATATGATTATATCAATAGATGCAGAAAAGGCATTTCATAAAATCCAACACCTGTTGATGTTCAGAACTCTCAGCAAGTAGGGATAGAAGGGAAAATCTTCAATGTAATATAGGGCATATATGCAAAGCCAATGGCCAACATCATTATTAATGGAGAAATACTCAAGGCATTCCTCTTATGAATGGGAACCAGAAATGAATGCCCTTCTATCTAACATTATATTGGAAGTCTTCGCCAGGACAGTAAGGCAAGAAAGAGAAATAAACAGCATACAAATTGCAAAGAAGAAGTAAAACTATCTCCATTTGTAGATGATATGATCCTGTACATAGAAAACCCAAGACACTCAGCAAAAAAATTACTGGAACTAATAGAGAGGCTCAGCACAGTGGCAGGATACAAGGTCAACCTATAAAAATCAGTTGGATTCCTCTACACCAACAAAGAGACCTCTGATAAGATATTAGGGAAATAGTACCATTTATAATAGCTATGAAAAAGATAAAATATCTAGGAATAAACCTTACCAAAGACACGAAAGACCTATACAAAGAAAACTATAAAACTCTACTATGAGAGACAACAAGGGCTCTACATAAATGGAAGAATCTACCTTGTTCATGGATAGGTAGACTGAATATTGTGAAAATGTCAATGCAATCTAAAGCAATCTACATATTTAATGCAATCCCGATCAAGATACCAACAACATTTTTTAAGGACATAGAAAAACCAATTATTAACTTCGTATGGAAAGAAAAGAGACCTCACATAAGAAAAGCACTTCTGAAGAAGAAGAACAACAAAGTGGGAGGTCTCACACTCCTGGATCTTAAAACCTACTATACAGCCACAGTAGTCAAAACACTATGGTATTGGTACAATGATAGACAGATAGACCAATGGTACAGAATAGAAAGTCCAAATATAGACCCATCCATCCATGGACATGTGATATTTGACAAATATCCAAAACCCATTAAATGGAGAAAAGGCAGCCTCTTTAATGAATAGTGCTCGCAAAAGTGGATATCCACCTGCAGAAAAATGAAACAAGACCCATAACTCACCGCATACACAAAAACAAACTGAAGCTGGATCAAAGACTTAAATGTAAAACCCAAAACTATAAAATTCATCAAAGACAAAATAGGGCTAAATCTAGAAACCCTCATTTATGGCATAAATAGACTATCAAGCATAACCCAGAATGCACAGGAGGTAGAAGAGAAGCTAGATGACTGGGACCTTTTAAAAATTAAATTCTTATGTGCATCGAAAGACTTTGTCAAAAAGGTAAAAAGAGAACCTATAGATTGGGAGAAAATCTCTGCTTATGACATATCTGACAAAAGACTTGTCTCCAAAATCTATATAAAACATCAACATGTCAACACCAAAAAGACAACCCATTCAAAAATGGGCAAAAGACTTAAACAGACACTTCATTAAAGATGATATGCTGGTGGCCAACAAACACTTGAGGAAATTCTCATGATTTTTAGTCGTTAGAGAGATGCAAATCAAAACAACGATGACATATCATCTCACCCAGCAATAATAGCAAAGTTCAACAGGACAGAAAATAACAAATGCTGGTGAGGTTGAGTAGAGATTGGAACTCTTGTGCACCATTGGTGGGATTGTAAAATGGTACAACCATTGTGGCAAATGATATGAGATATCCTTAAAAAACTGAAAATATAAATACCATTTGACTCAGCAATTCCATTACTAGGAATATACCCTAAAGAGGTGAGAGGCAGCTCATGAACAGACACATGCATGCCTATGTTCATCACAGCACAAAAGAGATGGAAACAACCTAAATGCCCGTCAATGTATGAATGGATGACCAAATTATGGTACATTCACACAATGGAATACTATGCTGCATTAAAGAACAATGAAGGGTATGCGAATCATTTCACAACATAGATGATCTTGGAGGACATTATGGTGAGTGAAATAAGTCAATCGCAGAAGGACAAATACTGTATGAGCCCATTACTCTAAAAAGACAAAGAAGAGTTTGCTTGAGAAAGAGAACACATTTTGTAGATCACCGGGGTAGGGACGTGTGGTAGTTCAGTTTGTGTCTCAACTTGGCTGGGCCTGGTTGAATGGCTGGGCAGCTGGATGCAGTATCCCCATGATGAGACTGGTAATCAACTCCATGGTAGACTCTACTGTGAGCAGCTGAGGAGCTGCCTTAGGGATGAAGTCCACTTTCTGTATATAAGGAGAAGCCTTGGAGAATGGTCTCTAGCTTATGGCATGCTTGAACCCTGCATGTAGCCATGCCATTGTTCAGCAGCTTGCCATGCTCGGCCAACCTTGGGACTTTCAATGGACTTGAATTAATGGCCTACCATGTGGTTTGGTAATGGAACTGTGCCTTTTTACTTGTCAACCTTGGGGTTGTCAATTTCAGCAGCCAACAGCTGAGTGAAGAAAAGCCTCCAGCTTCATTGGGCCAGGAGCAGGAGGCAGAGCTGAAGCCCAAGACAGGGTCTTTCACCCAGATCTTAGAGTCTGGCACTTTGAACTTGAACTTAAAGCCTCCAAATTGTAAGAAAATAAACTCCTGTTTGTTCAAGCCATCCCATTTGTGGTATATCCTTGTCAGAGCAGCACTAGGTAACCAGAACAGGAGGGAAGGCGAAAGATTAATTTCAGGCTAGTTGGGGGCCACACACTGGCATAGGTATAGAAAGAGTCCAGCATCACTATGATAGTGTTAGGAAATGGGATGACTCTGAATTGTGCATATAATATATAGATGGCAGATGCTAATACCATTAATGCCAAACACCAAGCTACAGATAAACACATAAACATCTGAGACGATCAGATGGAGGCCAGTGAACAGGAGTAGAACTCTAGACCAAAAATAGATTCACTGGAGGCTAATCTTGCACAGATACCAGTGATACAAAATAACCACAATCCTTACAGAACAACAGAAAACAGACATAGAGTAATCCTTCACAGACCACCAGACACTGTGGGATAGAGATCCAACAGATCTACTGCCTCAGGGCCATAATATTGGGTGACACCAGACTCAATTGGCACAACAAAGTACATAAAAGTCTTTTTCCTTATCCTACATTGGTGAGTAGTGACTAGGGTCTTAAAAGCTTTCAAGTGGCCATCTAAGATGCAGGTAATGGTCTCCTATTGTTGGAAGTGAAGAAAAGTGCAAAAAACAAGGGCATTTGGAAGCAAACAGCCCTAGGGCACGATGGCCCTCAGGACCAGAACTAGATGGTGCCCGCTACCAATGTCCACCACTCAGGAAAGGATCAAATCTGGAAATCCTGGAAAGAGTGGGAGGAAAAACATGGAACAAAATCCAAAAAGTCAGTAATAACCAGAATTACTGGTTGGATGGAGCCTGGTGAGATCCCCAATACTGTGGTCCTGGGATACATTCTGGGCCTGGAATAAAACTCACTTCCAGGGGCTGGCTCTCAGTCCAACAGTAAACAAGATGTACATGAAGATTACTCAACCCAGGGTGATGCACCCACACACTCTATGGAAATGCATTCCTTGGAGCAATTGACTATGAAGTATCAGAGGGTCCATTCTCCAGGAGGAAATGCAGGACACATAGGATTACATAACTATGAGGGGCATAGGCGGGGGAGAATTACTAGACAGGGATGGGAGGAGACTGGGTTAGGGTTGGGGAGGGTAAATGGGGAGTGAAACTAAATGCACATGTAATGTGGAATGTAAACCAAACTCTTAAAAAAAAAATTAAAAAACGTTTCAATGTATCTAGAAGTATCTCTTTAATTTTTTTTAGTGCTTTGAAAAGTATACTGCATACTAAGACAAATATTTCACTAACTGGAGTTATATGTGCAGTGTATCTAACAGTTCCAACTTAGGTAAAATTTGACTTAACAACAGACTTGAATGGAACTAGTTTGTATTCTGGGGACTGCCTGTGATATCATAAGCAACTTTTTTTTTTTTTTTTCTCTCTCTCTGTGCTATGAGTCTGACTAGAACAAGTTCTTTTATTGCTTGGCTTAGTTCCAATCAAAAGACATAATATCATTAAAAAGTATTTTGTATCTCAACCAAAAATCTTGACTTAACCCGTATGCCCACCATACACAGAGCTTGTTCTTCTAACACTGTTGATCGCAAAGTACTTTATATTTTCATCTATTATATTTTTTGCAATAAAATATAATTACTTGTATATGAATATATTCAGTAAGTGTTTAGTTTTTACTATGCACCATGCAATCTTCTAAGCACTGACAATGGTAGCGTAGTGCCTAAGGCACTTGACTGATTACCAGAAGCCTGGCTGTTCAAACCCACCAGCCACTCCTCGGAAGGAAGATGGGGCAATCTACTTCTGTAGTAATATTGTCTCAGAAACACAAGGAGGGGTCATTATGAGTCGGATCCAACTCGACAGCACATAACAACAACAACAACAACAACAAAATAATTAATTAAATATGAACACTGAAGAAATGTTTACTCTAGTTGAAGAAAAGAGAAATTAAGTAAAAAAATGAACAAAAAGAGACAGCATTGATAAATGCCACAGAAATACATGGAATAAAAAGGGCAATGTTATGGAAAGTGATGTGTATGGCTGCTTTAGACCTCTATGGAGGGATAACAGTTACAGAAGTTATCCTCTAAATGTCACTATACCAAAATTTAGATAAGACCTTTTTAAAGAGTGGAAGAGCAAATGTGAAGTCCCTAAGTAAGGACAATCTTGAGTATTCAAAGGACATAAATTAGGCTAGTGGCTAACTTATTCTGCTAATTTTAGCAGAATGAAGAAATGTAGTTGGGTTCCATTTCATGGAATATAGGGCTTTATAGGAAATATTATATTTCATGCTATTCAAGAAGTAGTTTTTGAGAAGGGAAATGACATCTGATTAATGTTGTTTGACTGAACTAGGCCTAAAGCAATGAAAATGGTGAGGAACAGTGAAAAGCAACATGCGCTCTGGAGAAAGAGGCTTCAGGATTTATTGATAAATTGGATATGAAAGTTAGAAAATAGAGAAATCAAAAGTGACTCAAAAGTTTTTGACCTAACGTCTGTTTGAATAGTGCTTCTTTTTATGGCACACCAATGAAACAGTAGTTCTATTTTGGTCAGATTAGTGTTATAAAGACTAAAAGATGAGATGTGAAGTAAGCAATTGAATATAATGGAGCAAAGAGGAAATTCTGGCATACAAATACACACTTGAGTCATCCGTATATAAATCATACTTAAAGTGAATGGGCTGGATAAGATTATTTATGAGAGTGTAAAAAATTGGAGAGAGAGAAAATAAAGTCTAACTGCCTATCTCTGGAATCCTCCAGCATATCAAGGTCTGTCTGAAGTATTGCCACTTCACCCCATGAAGGATTAACTGCTCCACGAATTGCCACTGTGTCATAAAGAAATAGAGGACTGGACAAAATATGTAAAACAACTCTTTTCAGACATTGCACAATAACAATGCAAGAATATGATCCCTTGCAAAAGGGAAACAAATCAACTGAGTCTGAAGATTTTCCCAGTTTATCACCTAGAGGCAGTTTCCAGGTTGGGAAAGAGGGAGGGAACTTAAGAACCCAACTGTTTTGCTAAATTAAGGAAACAGATATAAGACATCAGGGGCAGTAGGCATGTAAAATTGACGGATCTGACTATTGACAATGAGAGTGCATCAGCAAAAGAGAGTTCTAAATATTAGCAGAGGATTACCCTTGAAGACTTGCTGAATACTGTTCTTCATATGCATGGAGAGTGGAAAGAACTGCTAAAAAGTAGTGAGCGAACAAATTCTTGGAGATCACCAAGGCCCAGAAACATTTGTTTTAATGAAACAACATAGATGTTCTCGTAATACATAGAACATTTATACAGAGCTCAGAAGGGAATCACTTCAGTACTCAAATCAATTACTTCAAGAATAAAGACAGACCTAGAAATAAAATATTAAATTGATCAAAATAATCACAAAATAATCACAAAAACTTAACTGTATGAAAACTAAGACACAGCAATATTTAAGAATATATAACAAAATCCAGAACCCAGCAATACACATTCACTATGTCTATCATCACATCAAAAAGTACCAGGTGTGCAAAGAAGCAGGGAAATATGGTCCATAATCAGAATAAATCATTCCATAGAAAAATATACAGAAATAACAAAAATAAAGAATATATCAAAATAATTATTATAAAAGAATCTCTGTATCAAGAATATGTAGAAAAATTGAACATAATGTGAAGAGAAATGAACACTATAAAAAACAAATCTAGCTTCTATGTGAAAAAGTAATACAAGTATGTTTTGCTTAATGTCTGACTGCATATACATCTGTGGTCCCATAGGTTTTTTTTAAAAAAAAAAAAAAAGGAAAAGCAGCTCTTCCAATGGTTATTTCCTCATAATGTTTTAAAGACTCCCAAGCCAAGATTCTTGTAGCACTGTACCACAGGTGAGATTCAGGCAAGTGAGGCAGAGGATGTGGCTCTGGTTGCAGCCTCTTGGACTCTGTCCCACAGGTACACAGGCAGAACAGTGCGCAGCACTGGGTTTATCTTCTTCCGCTTTCACTTCCTCTGGCACTGTTCCCAGAGCTGCCCTCTCAGCTGCTGCCATCATCACTGCCTCTGCTGCCACCACTACCACTACTCAATCCTCCAGCCTGTTTTTTTGCTAATGCAAAAAATGATGTGCAACTTGGACTTCTTCCTTCAGTACCATCTGCCGTTGATCATATGCCACCTCCTTAAATGGTTGAACATCAACCAATTCTTTTTGGTACCGTGATTCTATGTATTCCTTCCAACTACCCTTGATGCTTCCTGTGTCATTCAATATTTTGACCACGGAATTCACAATCTTGCAACCCAAGAGTTGAATTTTTCTTCAATTCTTTCAACTTAAGAAATGCTATACATATGCGTAAGATTTCCAGGTGCTCTAGGCATTGAGAATACAGAAGGGAACAAGACATAATGATTATCAATTTTATTTAGTTGTTTTACTTTTTATTGTCTAATTTAAAACTGTTCATTTTTAATAGTAAAACAATCAGATTTTTGCCATAAATTGCAAATATTTTATGAAATTGGTTATTTATATTTTGCAATTCTTTAAGATATCATTTACATAAACGAGTTGTACATATTTATGTAGTCAAGTTTACCACTCTTTACCTTTAAGTATATAATCCTTGGGTGGCACAAATGGTAAAATCCTGGACTACTGAGCAAACAGTTGGCAGTTCAAACCCACCCAAAACTGCTGTGGGGAACAGGCTTGTGATCTGTTTCTGAAAGGTTACAGTCTTGAAAATCCTATGGAGCAGTTCTACTCTGGCACATACAGGGTCACAATGAGTCAGAACCAATCAGATGGCAAATAACAACAACAGTAACCTTTAAAGATGATGGATTTTATATCATGCTTTGACAAATATTTTCCCTCTCCTAGATTATGAAACTCATAGATCACACATGCTTGTCTTATGGTTTTAGTTTTTATGATTAAATCATTGGTCCATTCAGAATGTACTTTAGTATAGGGTGAGAGATTGAG
>NW_006922235.1:773944-785284 GCF_000298275.1 Orycteropus afer afer
CACTGAAGAGCCCAGCTCATCTCATAGGGACACCTGTTTGGGTTTCTAAGCAGGTATTGCTATGGAAGTAGATTGCCCAAATTTCCTTCCAAGGGCTGGTGGGTTTGAACTGCTAGCCTTCTGGTTAGCAGTCAAATGTCACCAGAGCTCCTAAAGGTTGTGTTAGCACAGTAAAATTCATGCCCCTGGGTAGAGATTTAGTATGATAGTGAAACATATTTACATGGTAATGAGAAGATGTTTGTAACTTTTGGCAACCGCACATGCTTGTGTATGTTAAATATGTTTCTAAACCTGTGATAACATCAACTTCTTGGCTAAACAATGTATAAAAGCAGCAAGCTTCTCCTGGGGGACAGACAGAATCTGAGATCTGTCTCCCTTGGCACACTAAAGAAAAAAAGATCTCTTTTTTCCTCACCTCGGTGTGGTTCACAACCAATGGGAATTGCACCAGGCATGAGACTGCGTTACATACAAATTTCTTGTGACCCAAATTGGATTTCACCTTTTCGCCTTGCCAGGCTCTGAGGGACACCTCTGACGAACAGGAGCTCATGACTGATCCCAGCACACAATAGATTTTTTTTTTTTTTTTTCTCCAGGGGTGAAGTCCTCGGTTCCTGAGGTCAGAGGAGATCTCATAGCCAAAGAAGACATAACCAGTGAGTATAAGGAGATGGAGTTCCTGCTTGCTCCAGGAAGAGGGATTTGTTTTCTCTTGATGATTGTGGTGGTTATATTTGTGTATCATCTGGCTAGGCCTGGTTGAGTGGCTGGGCAGCTGGTGGTAATTATTCCCCATGATGAGACTGGCAATCAACTCCATGGTGGGATCTACCACAAGCAGCTGAGTAGCTGCTTTCAGTATGCTTTGGAAAAGGTCTGTAGCCTATGGCATGCTTGGACCCTGCATGTAGCCGTGTTGTTGCTCAGCAGCCTGCTATGCTCTGCCAACCTTAGGACTTACAATGGACTTAAGTTAATGGCCTGCCATGTGGTTTGGTAACATTGGGACTGTGCCTTTATACTTGTCAACCTTGGGGCTTCTCAGCCTCAGCAGCCAGCAGCTGTCTGAGTGAAACGCCTCTAGCTCTGGTGGGCTGGGAGCAAGAGGTGGAGGTAGACCCAAGGTTGAGGGGCTTTCACCCAGCCCCTAGAGCCTTGCACTTCGAATTTGGACTTAAAGCCTCCAAATTGTGAGAATAAACTCCTGTTTGTTAAGGCCATCCCATTTGTGGTATATTCCTGTCAGAGCGGCACTAGGTAACCAGAACAATGAGAAAGTGATAACCCTGTTGGTTTCAACTTTGTTGTTTAAGGTGTGGACAGAACAGACTTAGCCTGTGAAGCTTCAAAGTTTGACATAACAAATGTGCTCTTTCAATAATCAGTAGTGAAGAGAGTCAGATTCTGTATATGGCCCAATCGGGTATATACTTAAGCCTTGGTCCTAATTTGGAAATGATCTTATGAACAGGCCTGAAATGAATTTCTTTGTAGTACTGCTTTCCCTCACTATAAAGTAAGAGATGGTGAAATCTGGACGGTAAATGGATCTATAAATAACAATATTCTGCAGTTAGTTATTTTGTACAAGAGAAGGAAAATGGGATGAAAATTTTATGTAGAAGCTTTTATGACTTTATGGCAAAACAAGATTTGCAGAAGTAATGTAAAATTATTGTACAAATGCAAAATATAATGCACCACCATCAAGTTGGATCCAATTCATAGCAACCCCTTCTTGGGTTTCTGAGGCGCTATCACTACAGAAGTAGATCACCCAATTTTCCTTCTGAGGAGTGGCTGGTGGGTTTGAACCACCAGCCTTCTGGTTATCAGTCACATGCCTCAGGCACTACGCCACCAGAGCTCCCTATTGTACAAGTTGTTGTTGTTGTTATGTGCCGTTGAGCTTTCTCTGACTCATAGAGACCCCTCCTTGGGTTTCCAAGGTATTATCTCTGCAGAAGTAGATTGCCCAAACTTCCTTCCAAGGAGTGGCTGGTAGGTTTGAACCACCAAGCTTCTGGTTAGCAGTCAAGTGCCCTAGGCACTACACAACCAGAGCTCCTTATTGTACAAAAAGGACCTAAATATTCCTGTTTAAAACATTCAGAAAAAGAGGATGACAAGGAAAGTTGTTTTGTGGGATCATCCTATCCTTCTTATGCCCAACCTTGGAACACTGTAAACTCTCCATTAGCCCCAGGAGGCTCCGCTGGTGCAGGGTTTCTCTCCCTGCCACATAGTCTGAGTAACACATATTTTGGACCAGGGACAACAGGAGGATCAACAGGATTTTGCACACTTAGGCAAGTTCCAATGTTAAGTTGAAAGGATGCATCTGGAGGGGAGCCACCACAAATGCTTTGAGTTCATAGCCCATTTACTACTTTTGATTTATTTAGTTGCAAAACCATTGTGTCTGCTTATCAGGAAGACCCTAAATTAATGCATGATTTTTTTGTATCCATCTTTAAACCACACCATCCTACATGGACAGACTGTCAAGCTTTGTGTAATATCCTCTCAACCCTGAAAGAACTGTGAATGGTAATTGCAAAAGCTAAGGAAGAGGTTAATAGACCAAGAAAATTGGGTACCTTCTAATAACATGAACAATGTACAATAGTTGAAATCTGGCCATTCTTATTTCTAAGGAGCATTCTGACTACATTTCTTCCAGGATAGATTTGTTCATTCTTTTGCCACAAACTCACTGCTGTCAAGTCAGATCCAACAAATAGCAATCCCGCCTTGGGTGACTGAGGCAGTATCACTATGGAAGTAGATTGCTCAATCTTTCTTCTGAGGAGTGGCTGGTGGGTTTAAACCACCAGTCTTCTGGTTAGCAGTCAAATGCCATAGGCAACTATGCCACCAGAGCTTCCATTTTTCTGGCAGTGATATTTTCATTACTCTTCACCAGCACCACAATTCAAAAGCGTCTCTTATTCAGTTTTTCTTATTCATTGTCCAGATTTAAAATGCAAATGAGGTGACTGAAAATACCATGGCTTGCACCTTAGTCTTCAAAGTCACATCTTCGCTCTTTAACACTTCAAAGAGGTCTTTTGCAGCATATTTTCCCAGTGCAGTATGACATCTTATTTCCTGACTGCTACTTCTGTGGATGTAGATTGTGGATCCAAGTAAAATGAAATACTTGACAACATCAAAGATTGATGTTCTCATTGATCGTGATGTAGCTTATTGGTCAAGTTGTGAGGTGAGGATTTTTATTTTCTTTATGTTGAGGTGTAATCCATACTGAAAGCTCTAGTCTCTGATCTTCATCAATAAATCCTTCAAGTTTTCTTCACTTTCAGCAAACAAGGTTGTGTCATCTGCATATCAGAGGATTTAATGTGTCACCATACAATCCTGATACCAGGCTCTTTTTTAAATAGTCCAGCTTTTCAGATTATTTGCTCAGCATACAGATTGAACAAGCATGTTGAAAGGAAATACCCTTTGTGCACACCTTTCCTGATTTTAAACCATACAGTATTCTCTTTTTATGTTAAAATGACTGCTTCTGGGTCTATGTATGGTTTCCTCATGAGTGCAATTAAGTGTCATGATTTAGAGACTGTTTATTAGCAGGGCTATAAATCTAGGTGCCTAAGCAGAGAAATCTTAACAAGAATTAGGAAGTCAAGGAAAAATCAAAAGAAGACTCATCAGCCTTTCTTGAATGAATATTTACACTTTATTGACTCAGACACTGAGAATGAATTAATGGTCAATATGATTTTTATAGGACAAAGTGCTTCAAACACTAGGAAAAAATTACAAACTGTTGAAGAAGTGTAGAAATTGGAATTCCTCAGTTACTAGAAACATCCTTTAAAGTCTATCCTAACAGAGAGGAAATACGAAAAGGAAAGCCAGCAAATGAAAGTAGAAGCCTCACTGGTATCAGCTGCTCTTGTTGTTGTTGTTGTTATTTGCCGTCGAGTCGGCCCCGACTCATAGCGACCCCTCCTTGGGTTTCTGAGGCAGTATCCCTATGGAAGTAGGATTGCCCAACCTTCCTTCCGAGGAGTGGCTGGTGGGTTTGAACCACCAGCCTTCTGGTTAGCAGTCAAGTGCCTTAGGCACTGTGCTACCAGAGCTCCTATCAGCTGCTCTTAGACAAGAAGATAAAGGGAAGAGAGGACCTTCAAGAGGGAAGAACCATTCAAGGAATCAATGAAAGTGAGAAAATTATCAGTGTGCATGGTACAAGAAGGAGAGACACTGGAAAGTAGGAATGCCCTAATTGGCAATAGGAGACAATAATGAAGGGAATATTTACCAGACCTACAGGACTTGATCCAATGGGTAAGACTCCTCAGAGCATATGTTTAGGAACCACCTGTGCTGTACATGAGAATTCCAATTATAGTTTTTGATCTCTCCCATGGAGCCATTGGTTACTATGATAATCCAGGGAAAATTAATTGATTTTCTGATTGACATTAGGGCAACTTATTTGGTACTAAATAATTTCAAAGGATCTTTGTCTAAGAAGGGGGTATCTGTTGTGGGAGTAACCAGGAGAGAAGGTACTTGAAACTTTTTCAACCCAGTGGAATGTAAGATGGGAGAAAAAGTTTTATTGCACAGCTTTCTTTATATGCCAGAGTGCCCTGTTCTGTTACTGGGCCCAGATGTTCTGAGTAAAATACAAGCATAAATAAGTTTTACTAACGAAAAATTGACTTTAATTGGTCTCTCTGAGCATAGCTGGACAATGCAAGGTTCATTCCTGGCCATTTGGTCACCAGAAGCCACCATCCTGGAAGAGGTTGAAGAAGCTGTCATGTAATGGCTGTGGCCTGACAAGATATCAGGTAATGCCAAGTACACTGTTCCAGTACATATTGAACTAGTACCTGGTGCTATGCTGCCCTATATAAAACAATACCCAATGAAGCACAAAGCAAAGTTGGAATGGCAAACACTCTTTTCAATGTTCCTCCAATATAAGATTTTTCAACCCTGTTGGTCAACTTATTAACACCCCTATCCTGCCAGTAAAGACATCAAAAATGGAAGATTTGTGCAAGACTTCAGGACCATTAATTAAATCATAGTGACTGTCATTCCCACTGCTCCTATCTCACACACCTTACTATCAACCTTGCCAGCTAATTATTCCTGGTTCACTACTTTAGACCAGAAGAACACATTTTTTTTTTTTTTTCCAATGGAAAAACTAAGTTCAACTCAAAGGAACATTACTAGAAGAATGATGGCAAATAGACTTCACAGAAATGGCTCATCCCACAGGAAATTATAACAGAGTTTAGTCTTTGTTGACATCTTTATGCAATAGCTAGAAGCTTTCCCCTGTTGCATCAATAAGCCAAGACAGGTTGTCAAAAATTAATTACCAATGTCATCTGTAGGTTTGGATTCCTGTCCAGCATTGGCAGTGATAATGAACCCCACTTCAATGTTGAAGTTATCCAAAATATTTCTGCAGAGATAGGAAAAAACTGGAAACTACATTGAATCTGGAGACTATAATCCAGTAGAAAATTTGAAAGAATGAACCAGATTTAAAATAACAAATAGCAAAAATAAATCAGGAAGGCAAACTCATCTGGGTATAAGCCTTACCAAAATCCTTGAAGAATAGTCTGTTTACAATTGTCTGTGAACCTTGTCTGCATGCTTTCTTCTCTTCACAGATATGCATGATTACACCTAAAGTTCCCTTTAGTTATTCCAGCCCACCATTTCCAACCAGGGCACATGTGTAGATTAAAGCCTGTAAAGACCACCACCCCCAGCCCAAGTAGAAAGTACTCTACTAAGTCTTGCTGACTAGAGATACTGCAGTTAAGCTTGAAGGAGTCAAATTTTGGATACACCATACTTGAATCAAGAAGAATCCTGAGGATGGGGAACATCAGACTCAACTGGAACAACAAAATACATAAAAGTCTTGTTCCTTATCCTACATTGGTGAGTAGTGACTGGGGTCTTAAAAGCTTTCAAGTGCCATCTCGGATGCAGCTAATGGTCTCCTATCATTGGAAGTGAAGAAGAGTGTAAAAAAAAACAACAACAACAAAAAAAAAAAACTAAGGACATTTAGAAGCAATCAGCCATAGGACATGATGGGTCTCAAGACCAGAAGAACAAGATGGTGTCTAGCTACCAATGCCAACCAATCAGGAAAGGATCAAAACTGGAGGTCCTGGATAGAGTTGAGGAAGAATGTGGAACAAAATCCCAAAACACAATGCTGACCAGAAATACTAGTCAGATGGAGTCTGGTTAGACTCCCCAGTACTATGGCCCTGGGATACATTTTGGGCTTGGAATAAAGCTCACTCCCAGGGGCTGGCTCTCAGCCCAGTAGTAAACAAGATGTACACACAGACCACTCAACCCATGGTGATGCACACATGTACTCTATGGAAATACATCCCTTGGAGCAATCGACCTGGGGCACCAGAGGGGCAACATTCCCATGGAAGAAATGCAGGACACACAAGAGTAAATAAATAAATAAATAAAGACCTTACCTAGTAAATTCACCAGGACCTGTATCTTGGGTGGGATCTGTTGTTGTTGTTGTTAAGTGCCGTCGAGTCGGCCCCGACTCATAGCGACCCCTCCTTGGGTTTCCGAGGCAGTATCACTATGGAAGTAGGATTGCCCAACCTTCCTTCTGAGGAGTGGCTGGTGGGTTTGAACCGCCAGCCTTCTGGTTAGCAGTCAAGTGCCTTAGGCACTATGGTACCAGAGCTCCCTGGGTGGGATCTAGGCAGGAGGTAGTCATCTCCTCACTCTATAAGTATTTTATTCCAATTGAAGATGGAGTAGGTCAAGATACCATATGCCAGACCTAACTTGAAAGGCCTGGGAAAAAGCACAGCAAATTCTCATCCCTATAATAGGAGTCATGAAGAATTAAGATGACATGCACACCCTCTATTAATTCATTCAAAAAGCCTCTATGTCAATGAAATCCTTTCCCAATACCTCTAAGGAAATAAGAAGAAATAAACAAAAGAAATTACCTCTATGGGAACAGTAATGTCACAATTTCAGTTACTTTAGATTTGAGGCTGACATCCCACAGAGGACTGTGTGTTTATGTAAATGCAACCTGCTGCGCCTTGGTGAATGCCTCAGGACAAATTGAACAAGACCAGAATAAAATTAATACCATTATTCACAAGTTACAGCAGTATAGAAACACTGCTTGCCAAAAGGGTATGTGGTCATCGTTTGATTTCTAACTTTATCAGGGGGAAGAAAGGATCACCATCAGCAACATCATCCCAAAGGTAGTTTCTACTAGATGGAACTCAGACATCCGCCACCCTCAAAAGTTTTTACCAATTCTGGCACCAACTGTCCCTCCTATAGTACTCTCTACTTGTCTGCTGGGTTTGATGATTCATTGCAGTGGCAATACAGAAATCACAGATAATACTCATAATTATGAGGTTTATTAAGAGAGTAAAAGGTTACAATTCAGGTTCAGGAATGCTCAGGTTATGATTTTTTGATCAGGATGGACTCCCCTCTGCCATGCCCCCAGGCACAACCCTCTTTGGCCCTGAGCCTCTTGGTCTGGCCTCTACCCTTCGTGGGCAAGAGTTACAATGCTCTTTTTGCTCTGCCAGTGCCCATAGAGGTACCCAATTCTGCCATCTGACCTCCTGCCCAAAACACTGTTTTCTTCCTGTGTGGACTGGGAAGACTGCACTATATCTCTCTCTCTGTGATCTCTCTGCTGTGGTCTCAGTACAGAGGTCTCAGTCCCAAGGATGTGCTTCATTATGGACTCTTCTCCATCTTGATAGTAGTGAGATCCCCCATTTTCTGCCTCTGAGATGGCTCACTTTAAGCCTAGCAAGATGGCAAAACTGACCAATCTTCACATTCTGTTTCCATAAACCTTATTTGCATAGTCCTACTCCCAGAAGAGCACCAAACACCTTATTTACATTATTAGCAAACTATCCAATCCCCTTCCTGAGTCACAAGCACTTTACATTTGGATAATCCCACCCAGTCATCTGGTGGAGTCACAAAGACCATGACAAGAAGAGCCACACCAAGTCATTCAATGATCCACACTGCCCAAACACTGCTAATTCCTACTGGAATTTATTTTGACTGGTTAACTTCTTTGTTACCTAATTTTAATTGATTAAAATTATTTTTAGTCATTATCTTTTTTGTTATTTTAATCATTAGAGAGTCAATGTTTACTTGTCTGTCTGTCTTTGTGCAAGCCTAGGAAGAAACCCTACACAAGCCTATAGGGAATGTAGACATAAATGTTGAAATTTGGCATCACAATTTAGAAAGCTAGTAAAGGAATCAGTTAAAGCTTCTGTTGTTACTACACTAATATAATGTAATAGCTTCAATGGAGGGGATTGAGACAAACCCCCAGGCGTTCAAAGTTACTTATAAACATCATGCTTTTTGTGGTTTCTCATAAAGAGTTGCAATTCCTGTTTTTGCTATAGATTAACTTTTATGGCTTGAGCAAAGATTAGTGTGCAAGGTAAAAGGTTACATTAGCATAGTAAAAATCATGCCCCTGGGCAGAGAGTTAGTATGATAATGAAATATGCTTACATGCTAATGAGAAGGTTTTGCACCTTTTGGCAACTGCACATGTTTACAATATTTGTGTATGTTTAAAATGGTTCTAAACCTGCAATGTCACCTTCTTGGCTTAACAACCTCTTAAAATAGCAAGCCACTCCCATAAGACAGACAGAATCTGAGGTTGAATACCTCTCTGTTTTCCTGATGCACCAAAGAATAAAGTTTTTTCTTTCCCTCACCTCAGTGTGATTAATAATTTTCAGAAGTGGCACAGTGCCTATGGCATTTGACTGCTAACCAGAAGGCTGGCAGGTCAAACCCATCAGCCATTCCTTGGAAGGAAGACAGGCCAATCTACTTCTGTAAAGATTTACTGCCTCGGAAACCCAATGGGGGTCACTATGAGTCAGAATCAACTCCATAACAGTGTTTTTTTGTTTTTTGTTTCCTTTCTTTTAGCACTGGAGATGAATCTGCTCTCCTTTAGATATCAATATTAACAAAAATAGTCTAAAATTCTTATATATATTACCCAAACCATTTATTAGATAACAATTGTCCACCCCAGCCCTAATTTGAAATGTCATCTTATTATATGCTAGATGTCCCTATTCCCATATGGATATAGATCATTATGTAGACTTCTTTTAATATTCTGTAAATATTCTACAACTAACAGACTGTTTTAATTGCTATACTTTCATAATATACTATATTTGAATTGTTCTGACTCTGTCATTCTTTTCTTCATAATTGTATTCCCACCTCACATATTTATTTTTTAAAATCAATTTTCATATCATATTTTTCAAATTCCAAATGCCTATTACAATCAGCAGCAGTCAAAAAATCAGATTGGTATTGCACCGGGAAAATCTGCTCTCAAATACCTCTTTAAAATGATAAGGAACTGGATGGATTCCAAGATGGCGGAATAGGCAGAAAGCCTGCACAGATCCTCTTCAACAAAGAAAAGGGAAACCAGTTAATACAGACAAAGAAGATAATCCTGGACCCCTGAGCCTTGAAGGGAAGGATATAACAGTGGACTAAACAAAACTAGCAGAAGAATTTGCATGAAAATACCAAAAAAGGAGACATACTGACCTGCCGTTGGGCAGCTATTCTGAGCAATCCTGAGGGCACAAATAGCTTGGAGATTCCCAAGTGGTGGTATGACCTAAGAATTAACCTAAAAATCAGCCCTGCTAGCCAGGGACTGCTTGGAGGACTGCTCTGGTGCCTGGGAAATAAACAGAGAAGGTGAAGAGAAAGGCGGGATGAGCTGTGGACATTTGCCTGTCCAGAGGGTGCTGCCATTTTGAATGTTTACAAGTGGCTTGATCATTTTGGATATTTAAAGAGATTATGCTCTCTGAGACTCCAGGGGCTTAAGAAGAGGTTCTGCTTTCCAGTAACCCCAAGGACACTCTGGATTTTCATGACTGAAAAGGTGAGACATTCCTCTTGTTACTCTTATATCCCACACCCGTGTGGTGAATGGAGGTGGGACCACCCCCCACACCCACCCACCTTCTGGGCCTGCTGGAAATCTGTCCCAGTCTGTGTGTTTGGGCGGAAACTGGGTGCCCTCTCCTGTCCTCCGCTGATTTTTTTTTCTTTTTTTTTTCTTTTCTTCTTTCTTTTCTCTTGTGTTTACTTTGCTTGTATTTGTCTGTTTTAAAATTACAATTATTATTAATACTTTTGTCCTTTTTACTATTCTTCCCTTCCCAGGTTCTAGTTTATACCTTTTTTGTTTTTTCCCCTGCTCCTGTTTATTTTTTTTTTTTAATTTAAATTCTTTTCACCTTTTTTTTTTCCTCATACTTAACCCTGTTCCTTTTTTGTTTGTTTGTTTGCATTCTTCCTGTTTTTTCTTCATTATTCTCCTTCTCTACCTTTTTTCTCCTAGTTCCCTCTCCCTGTATATTGCAGGTTTTCTTGTTTTTTCCTTCTTTTCTCCTTTTTTTCCTTTTTCAGTTATTGTTCTTGTGTGATTACATAGTATATTTTTTGTCCATGTGCTTTTAGTTTTTAATGGTTATTCAATTGTAGTTTTTGCCTGACTGGGAGATAGCCATAGTCCCCATAAGATAAAACTACACCCACACCTCCTGCTACATCACTCACTGAGCAAGAGCCACCACCACTTCCATCTCCACCAACTGTCCAAGGATAAAAAAACCACCAAGAAGAGCCTGAATCACCCTTGGCTGCTCTTCACAAACAGTTAACAGAGATCTAAATACAATACCACGATGTCTTGGAGACAACAGACTATCACAGTCCACACAAAGAAGCAAGATAAAGGGCTAGAAACAAGAGATCAGGATACAGACCCAGAACACATCCCTGACAAAAAAGCAGCATTGGAAATCTCTGATAAAGAATTCAAAATAACAATATTTAGGTATCTTCAAAGGATTGAGAGACAGACCAAAGAAAACAGAAAAAAAAAAAGGTAGAAGAATTTTGGAAGAAAATACAAAAACAAAATGACAAAATAAATGAAAAATTAGAAATTATTCTAAATCTACAGATAGAAATCTAAAAGATTAGTACTAAATTATCAGAAATAGATAACACATTGGAAGGGCAAAGGGGTAGAATTAATGCAATGAAAGACAGAATTAATGAGATGGAAGAAAACTACCTGAATACTTCTTTGGAAAAGGATCAATCAGAAAAAAATAAAATCAAAACAAAATTAAGAAAGCCTAAGGTTCATGTGGGATAACATCAAAAGGAATAACTTAC
>NW_006922235.1:787373-788387 GCF_000298275.1 Orycteropus afer afer
AAAAAAGAAAAAAGAGTCAAAATCAGCACTTTAAGCCAACATCTCCAACAATTAGAAAAAGAATAGCAAGAAAAGCCCACAGTCAGCTGAAGAAAGGAAATAATAAAGATTCAAGTAGAAATTAATGAAACAGAAAATAGAAGGGCAATAGAAAAAAATTAACAAACCAGAAGTTGGTTTTTTGAAAAGATCAATAAAATTGACAAATCACTGGCAAATTTAACAAAGGAAAAGAGGGAGAGAATACAAATAATGCAAATAAGAAATTAAAAAGGTGACATCACAACAGAACTAACTGAGATAAAAAAGATAATATCAGGATACTATGAAGAACTATACTCCAACAAATTTGAAAATCTGGAAGAAATGGATAGATTTCTAGAAACACACCACTTAACCTAAACTAACAAAGATTGATGTGCAAAAGTTGAACAGGTCCATCACAAAAGAAAAAATTGAAGAGGTCATCAAAAAATTATCAACTAAAAATGTCCTGGCCCAGACAGTTTCACTGGAGAATTCTACCAAACATTCAGAGAAGAACTGACACCAATCCTACTAAACTATTAAAAAGCATAGATAAAGATGGAATCCTCCTTAACTCATTTTATGAAGCAAGCATAACCTTGATACCAAAACCAGACAAAGACATCAATTTAAAGGAAAACTACAGACCAATATCCCTCATGAATATTGACGCAAAAATCTTCAACAAACTCCTAGCTGACAGATTCCAACAACATATCAAGAAAATTACCCATTATGACCAAGTAGGGTTCATACCAGTTATGCAAGGATGGTTCAACATTAGATAAACAATCAATGTCATCCACCACATAAATAAAACAAAGGAGAAGAACCACATGATCATATCAGTTGATGCAGAAAAGGCATTCGATAACATCCAACACCCATTCTTTATCAAAACTCTCAGCAAAACAGGAATAGAAGGGACATTCCTCAACATAACAAAGGGCATCTATGAAAAACCAACAGCCAACATATTCTCAGTGG
>NW_006922235.1:790925-812969 GCF_000298275.1 Orycteropus afer afer
TACAATGCTGTCAGTGATAGGATAATATCCATACGCCTACAAGGAAGACCCGTTAATATGACTGTTATTCATTAGCTATTAGAGAGATGCAAATCAAAACAACAATGAGATACAATCTTGCTCCAAGCACTAGTAGCAAAGTTCAATGAGACAGAAGATAACAAATGCTGGTGAGGATGTGGAGAGATTGTGACTCTCATACACTGCTGGTGGGACTGTAAACTGTTACAACCACTGTGGAAAGCAGTGTGGCTTTGCCTTCAAAAGTTGGAACTAGAAATACCATTTCACCCAGCTATTCCATTACCAGGTATATACCCTAAAGAAGTGAGAGCCATGACAAGAAAAGACATACACACACCTATGTTCATTGCAGCACTATTTACAATAGCCAAAAGATGGAAACAACCTAGGTGTCCATCAACTGAGGAATGGATATCCAAACTATAGTACATACACACAATGGAATACTATGCAACACTAAAGAATAATGCAGAATCTGCAAAACACTGCATAACATGGATGAACTTGGAGGACATTATGGTGAGTGAAATAAGTCAATCACAAAAGGACAAATATTGTATTAGTCCATTATTGTAAAAGTCAAGGAAAGGTTTATCTATGGACGGACATTTTCTTTTTTGGTTGCCAGGGCTGGGAGGGGAGGGGAAGGAACACTGTTAGATAGATAAAGATAAGTTTTGATTTAGGTGAAGAGATGGGCAATGTACCAAATGCGAGTGATCAATATAATGGCATTGAGGAAGAGAAAGCCAGAGAGAGGTACATGGGAAGTACAGACAACAAAGATGAACCCTTTTGCACATATAGTATGACATTGTCAGTGAAGGCAAATATGGGTGGTTAGATCGGTGGAAAGGCTGAACTATTAGGTATGTCTATGAAGTGGGGAGTGTACCCAAGAACATGTTTAGGGTTAGCAGACAATGGTCCTATAATTTTATGTATATAATCTGAATTCCCAGGTGTATAATGGAGCTGACAAGGGGCAAGGTTGTTGTCACTGCTTGGACACAGCCAGCTACCCAGAGGGACCGAGTAGTTGAACCTTTGGGCTTGGGACGATGGTCCCAGAGGACATCAAGCTCAATTGGCATAACATACTACACAAAACATTGTTCATCCTCCTACTGTGGCGAGTAGCAACTGGGATCTTAAAAGCTTGCAAGCTGCCATCTAGATGTAATGATGGGTCTCTCCTTGTCCAGAGCAAAAAAGAATGAAGAAAACCCAAAATTCATGGAAACAATTAGTCCTAGTCACTGGTACACCACCGATCTGTAGTCTATATGACTGTGAGACCAGAAAAGCTAGATGGTGCCAGGCTACTACTGTCAACCACTTGAAAGAGGATGTATATAGGAGATCCTGGATAGAGAGGGAGGAAAATGTGGAACAAAACTCAAAATCATTTGGAAAAAAATAAGGGGGGGAGATCAGGTTTGTTGGTCTAATAGAGCCTGGTGAAACCACTGAAACTATGTCCCCTAGCTGCCCTTCAGGTCCGGAATTGAACCCACACCTGTGGCTTCCAGACAACAATAGACAGGCTTAATATGTTGAACATTTAGCTAAGGTAGATACACTCTTTGGAGAGAACAAGCATGGGAGAAAAGGGGCTGCTTATGCACTGGAAGACAACTCAGGGGGCAGGAGTGCATGGAGGGATGGACACAGAGAAGAGGTAACTATTGGGAGGAAGTAAGAGGGGAGATGTTGCATTGTGGTAAATAGTGGTCAATGTCATGAGACAAAATGTATGTGAACTGCTGTATGGAAAGTGTATTTGCTCTGTAAATTTTCACCCAAATCACAATTAAGAAAAAAAATGATAAGGAGCAAAGATGCAACTTTGAAGAACAGGATGTGCCTATCTCAAGCCATGGCATTTTCAATAATTTCATGTGCATGTGAAAGCTGGACAGTGAATAAAAAAGACTGAAGAAGAGTTGATTCCTTTGAACGTGGTTTGTCCAAGAATACTGAAAATACATGGGCTGCCAACGAACAAACAAATCAGTCCTAGAAAAAGCACAGCTAGAATGCTCCTTAAAAACAAGAATGGCTAGACCTCCTGTCCCATACTTTGGTCATGTTATCAGAAGGGACCAGTGCCCAGAGAATGATATCATGCTTGGTAAAGTAGAAGATCGATGAAAAATGGGAAAACCCTCAACAAGATGGAAACTATGGCTGCAACTGTGGGCTCAAGTATAGAAAAGATCATGAGGATGGTCCAGGATCAGGCAGTGTTTCATTCTGTTGTTCATAGGGTCGCTATGAATTGAAGCCAATGCGACAGCACACGACAACAATAACAACACTGTAATCGACCTTTCTTTGAAAAACTAATATGGACTAACTAGTAATCATTCTGGCTAACTTTTGACTTATATAAAGACTTTGGTTTCTATACCTAAACATCAAAGAACATACATAGGATTCAATACATTTTTAAATGTTTGTTTAGTAAAATTTGTATTTATAAAACCAAAACTCAATGAAGCATATTTTAAAGAATATTTACCAGAAATGATTTTGACACATTGTTAATAAAATTGAAAAAAAAAAAATCTATATCTCTTACAGATTTTATGGAAACTAAACAAGGAATATAAATATCTTGCTTTTGCTGATGATAACAAAAACCATGTTACTATATAAATGCTATAGTTGGTTAACAACTATATCAGTGGTCTAGTAATCAGAAAGTGACCTTTCAAGGCTTTACATCTTCAAGTGATAGTTATCTATTTATATTGATTTTACTTTTTATTTAACATTTTTAGTGAATGGGTTAGGGCTTTTACGCTTACATAATATATATAATAAAAATGGACTTCTGCTTGCTCTTTCTGATTTTTCAGAAAAAGATAGTAGATATTAAGGATGATAATAGTACTATATATTCTGAGATTTCACAATGATAATTATTACATTCTTTGTGTGAATTTCAGTTCTGAAAAATCTCTTCAGATAAAGGCTACTAATCTCACTCTAACATGAATTTATTACTTTTCTGGACTAAGCAAGTGGGAGCACCAACCGTAGATCACTGCAGGGCAGAATGTCATAATAAGAGGGAGTTGGGAGGACTTACTGTGTGTTTGGGCTTGTTCTGATGTAATCCATATGCTTTGGTTTCCTAGCGCCGTTATAACAGAAATACACCACAAACGGATGGTTTTAAGAAGCCGGGGTCTATTCTCTTACAGTTTAGAATGGTAGAAGTCTAAGTTCAAAGGACCAGTTCTAAGGACTGGGTGAAGTCCCCTTGATCTTGGACTTCAGCTCTGCCTGTTGCTTCTGGCCCACTGAAGCTGGAGACTTTTCTTAACTCAGGCAGCTGCTGGCTGATGAGTCTGACAAACTCAAGGTCAACAAATAAATTGACACAGTCCCAAGATTACCAAACTACGTAGCAGGCCACTAGTTCAAGTCCAGAGACAGTGCCAAGATTGTCCAGAAACATGGCAGGATGCTGAATGAAGACTGCACTGCATGCAGGGTCTAAGTATGCCAAAAAGCTACAGAGACCTTTCTCAAACCATCTTCTTATGTGCTGGAAGCAGACCACATCCTTAAGGTGCCTACTCATCTGCTCCAGTAGAGTCCACTATGGAGTTGATTACTAATCTCATCATGGGTAATAACTACATCCATCCACCCTGCCACTCAAAACCAGGCCCAGCCAAGTTGACACACAACTACCACACTATGAAAAGGGTTAATAGTAATCCTTCTAACCACAATAGCCAGTTTTCTGGTATAATTTGGCTTTTTTTTTTTTTTTTATAATTCTTATTTGGGTGAAAGTTTACAGAGCAAATTCATTTTCCGTGCAGCACTGTTTCCATTCTCATTTGATTCAAGGAATTTTGTATTTGATTTTTTTTATCTCTTCCATTGCCTAGTCATTCTTAAGGAGGATGTTGTTCAGTTTTCATGTGATTGCTCTTTATCCATTGATCTTCCTACTGTTGATTTCTAATTTTATAGCATTGTGACCTGAGAAGATATTTTGCAGTATTTCAATGTTTTTAAATTTAGTAAGCCTTGCTTTATAGCCAGACATATGGTCTATCATGGAGAACATTCCAGGTGCACTGGAAAAGAATATATATTGGCCTGTAGTTGGGTGAAATGCTCTGGAGATGTCTATAAGGTCAAGTTGGTGGATTGTATTGCTTAGTTCTGTGTCTTTGCTGAGTGTCTTTCCAGTTGTTTTATCTTTCAAAGAAAGTGGTGTATTAAAGATTCTTAGTCTGAATGATATATTTTGGGTCTCTTTCATTGGGTCCATAGATATCTATTGGGAGCTCTAGTAGCATAGTGATTAAAGCACTTGACTGCTAACCAGAAGGTTGGCGTTTCAAACCCGCAAGCCACTCCTTGGAAAGAAGATAGGGCAATCTACTACTGTAGTGATACTGCCTCAGAAACCCAAGGAAGGGTCGCTATGAGTCGGGTCCGACTCAACGGCACATAACAACAACAACAACAGTATGATTGTGGAGTCATCTATTTGTTTTTTTCAATTTGGTTAAAGTCTGATTTATGTATTTTGGGGCTCTTTCATTGGGTCCATAGAGATCTATTATGGTTATATCTTCTTGTTCAATTGATCCTTTAAACATTATATATTGTCTTTCCTTGTCTCTTCTGGTGGTTTTTGCCTTAATGTCAATTTTCTCAGAAATTAATGTAGCCATTCCTTCTCATCTTTGGTTGCCATTTGCTAGATATATCTTCTTCCAACCTTTGATTTTTAGACTATTTCTGTCTTTGTCTCTAACATGTGTTTCTTGAAGACAGCATATGGATGGGTTATGTTTTCTTATCCAATCTGCAACTCTCCATCTCTTGAGTGGTGCATTTAATCTATTGACATTCAGTGTAATTACTGACAAGTATGAATTTGGTGCTATCATTTTGTTAAGTGTTTTCTCATGGTGTTCCTTGCTTCTTTGTTCCATATAATTTTGTGTGGTGAGCTCATTTTGTTTATGAGTCATCTTATCACTGTTTTCTTTGCTGTTGTTTTATTATTTGCTAAATATTTGTGCTTATCCTCTTTTTCATTGTGATGTGAAAGTTTATCATTTTTCTTTGAAGTTACCCTGTGATTTATAATTTTCTGTCTGAGTTTAGAACAGTCCATTCTATCTTGCAACTCTCTTGACTTCCTCATCATTTAGAAGTTCTGTAACTACACAGTATTTTCCCTCTTTTTGGTTTGTAGTTGTCCTCATTTGCTAATTAATGTCTTTGGTTCTCTGTTTACAATCTTGTAAGCTTATTTTACTTTGGATATGTCCATAGCTGTGATTTCTGGGTTATGTCATCTTGTGTATTAATGGTCAGTTACTGTTATTATTGTTTCTCTGTTCAAAGGACTCCCTTTAGTATCTCTTGTAAGGTTGGTCTGGTTTTAAAAATTTTCCTTAATTTGTGCTTATCTGGAAATCTCCTAATTTCACTATCATATTTTAGGGACAATTTTGCCGGGTATATAATTCTTGGTTGAAAATTTTTCTCTTTCAGGGTTTTATACCATCCTATTGCCTTCTTGCCTGCATGGTTTCTGCTGAGAAATTACTTAATCTTATTGGTTGCCCTTTGTAGGTAACTTCAATTTTCCCAAGCTGCTTCCAGGATTCTTTCTTTGTCTTTGGTTTTTGTGAGTTTTATTGTGATATGTCTTGGTGATTTTTCTTTTGGAGTGTATTCTGTTTGGGTTTCGTTGGACTTCCTGAATGGATATATCCTCACCTTTCATTATATCAGGGGAGTTCTCTTCCAACAAATCTTTGACAATTTTCTCTGAAGTTTTCTTTTTCTCTTCCTCTTCTGGAATTCAATTGACTCATAGGTTATTCCTTTTGATAATATCCCACATGAATCTTAGGCTTTCTTCATTTTATTGTGTCTTTTTCTGATTGATCCCTTTCCAAAGAAGTATTCAAGTGTTTTCTTCAATCTCATTAATTCTGTCTTCTATTGATTTATTTCTACTTCTTTGCCCTTTCAATGTGTTATCTATTTCTGAAAATTTAGTATTAATCTTCTGGATTTCTATTTGTGGATTTTGTATCATTTCTAATTTTGCATTTATTTTGTCACTTTGTTCTTGTATTTTCTTCTAAAATTGTTCTAGGGTTTTGTCTGCATTTTCCTTAATTTTCTCAGTGTTTTCCTTGATCTCTCTCTCAATCTGCTAAAAGTACCTAAATGTAATTCTTTTGAATTCTGTGTCAAGGAATTCCAATGCTGCATCTTCCTCAGGGGTGTGTTCTAGGTCTGTATCCTTGTCCCTCATTTCTACCACTTTACCTTGCTTCTTTGTGTGGACTGTGATGGTCTGTTGTCTCCAATATATTGTGACATTGTTGTATTTTTATTTAATTGCTGATTGTATATTGGAGTGATTCATCCAAGATTTTCATTTTCATTTCCTTTCTTTTTTTTTTTTTTTGTTTTGCTGTATCTGAGGAAGCAGGCTACTGTGCTTCTCTAATCATATTTGGCAGCACTTATGCACTCACTACCTGTCTCCTGATGGGTGTGATAGAGAATGGGAGTGGCTTCACTGATCTCTTTTAACTGTTTGTGAAGAGCAGTTAAGGGTGAGTCAGGTTCTTATTGGTGGTCATGTTTCATTGGCCAATTGGTGTAGAAAGAAGTGGTGGCCCTCACTCAGTAAGTGGAATTGCAGGAGGTGGAGGTATGGTTGGGTCATATGGACATGGTTGCTGTCTCCCACTCAATTCGACAAAAACAATAATGGAAAAACCATCAAAAAAGTAATAGTAAGAGGACAAAAAACTCACAATGCATAAACATATTGGAATAATCACTGAGAAGAGAAAAGAGATGAGAAAAAAGAAGGATAGGCAATAAATGGGAGAACATATTTAAAGAAATACCTTAATAAGACAAAAGAAATATGAATAGAAAAAGGAAAAAAAGCCCACAATATCTGGGGATGGGGGAAATAAGATAAATGAGGTATAATAGGAGAATAATGAAGAAGAACATGGGGAAAATATAAAAAGAAAAACAAGGAATGGGGAGAACTATAAGAAAGAAAATGAGGAAAAGGGAAGCAAGAAAAAGCCCAAAATTAGAGCCTGGGACAAAAAGAAAAAAAGAATAATAATAAAAAGGAAGGGGGAAAAAAAGAATAATTTTTAAAACAGATAAAAGCAAACTAAAAAAAAAAAAAAAATCTGAGTTGGGCAGAGCAGGACACCCCAGCTTCCTCAGAGCAAATGGACTGAGATGAAATTCTTGTCGGTCCAGAAGGTGGGTCAGGGTGAGATATGGCTGCACCTCCATTCACCAAGAAGGTGTGGGTTATAAGAGTAAAAGAATAATATTGCACCTTTCCAGTCCTCAGTGTCTGGTATGTCCTTGCTGTCCCTGGTAAGTTGAGCCTATTCTTAGATCCCTGAGATCTGAGAGAATGCTGTCACTTTCAGTATACAAAATGGTCAAACCACTTGTAAACATTCAAGATGGTTGTGCCCTCAGGACAGCCAAAAGTGCATAGTTCAATTTGTCTCCTTCTTTACTGTTTCCCCTTTTATTCTCCAGCCACCTGTGTGGGCCTCTGTGCAGCCCCTGGTTAGGCCGGCCAATTTTTAGGTGAATTCTTAGATACTAAAATGACTTGGAAATATCTAAAATGTCTGTGCTGTCAGGATTGCTTACAGTCCACAGCTCTGTATAGCTCCTTTTTTTTGCTATTTTCCTACAGATACTTCTATTAGTTGGAGTTTAGTCCACTTCTCCCTTCTGCTCCAGCACCATATTTACCACTTGAGGAACATGCACAGTGAGAGAATTGCCAAGGCTAAATTTTTCAGCCTCTTGAACTAGAATGTGGGTGGCTGCAACTATTGAGAGGCAGGCTGGACATTCCTTGACTACTTCAAGAGTCTTTGAGATGCAAACTACAAGATGCCTCCACAAGCCAAGGATTTAAGTAAGGACTCCACTGCCACTTCTTTTCTTTCCTGTAAATATAGCTCAAAAGGTGGGTCATAGTCAGGGTGTCCCAGGGCCAGAGTACTGGTTAGCAAAGATTATATCTGGTTAAAAGCATTTTGACACAGGGAGACCATTCAAAAGGGTCTTTTCCCACACCCTAGTGGCCTCTTACATGGGTTGAGCAATCACTCCTAAATTCAGGATCCAGGTGTAGCAAAACCCAGCCATTCCCAAATAGCCTCAGAGTTGAAGACAAGGAAACAAAAAGATGTGTCCGGTCCTCCTCATTCTGAATCTTTACCTCTCTTCTCAGCCACAGCTCCCTGGAATTGGGGACTAGGTTTCGAGAGTCTTGTCCTCCTTTCAGGCACTCCCTTTTCTGTGGCCTTCCTCTTTGCAAATAGCACACTGGTTCTTTCTAAGGTAGGGCTATCTGCCCCTTCTGGCATCTTGCCTATTAAGCCAGGGGCAAGGAAGGAGGACTAAGTTTTCATCTGCTGGCTCTTTGCCTTTTTCTACATTTGGTTTCTATTAGTAAACATTTTAAAAATTACCTCCATGAGCTGGAAAAGGCATAAGCTCACTCATCCTTTAAATTTCCAAAATTTCTTCTGAATAGTGGGAGTGCTCCAGCCCAAGAAAGTCATATTAACTAAGGAAGCTTACTCCTCAGCTTCTGGGTCAATATTAGTATACTGTGAAAGGCCACATCAACTTGCTCCTAAAAAAGGCTGAAGGAGTCTCATCCAGCATCTGCTGGACAGCTCTACTAGGCTGAAGAGAAGTTGCTTCAGGACTCCTTGCTGGAGACTAGACATCAGATACTCTGAATGTTTGGAAGCGAATCTTCCCAGCATTGGTATCAGGGTCCCATTCAGACTCAGTAGAGGGCAAGGACAGCTTGGGAAGAACTCCATTTGCCCCCTATTCAGCATACTAGACTTCTGTCTTTTTGTAAGCTTTCAGGAAAAACTGCCTTTTTTCAGGCATTAGAAGAATGAATATCTATCAGAGATTGACAATTTACCCAAGAGGGCCAATGAGTCTTAAAAATGGAAGAAAAAGAAATCACACCTGGTGCAGGGGTCTGAACAGTAAAGGAGCAGGTTATTCTTCCAGTTGAACAAGTCTGAAGAGGAAAAAGGAGTATGCACACACACAGCATGTGTGTGCCCTCATCTCCTCTAGCTACTAGCAGCTGTCCAAGAGGAAACAACATCCCCCAGGTAGGGCCAAATTTGACTCCCAAGCAGGTATAAGAGAGAGACTCCATATCTTCCTTCAGCCCCTCTTCAGTTCTACAGGAAAGGATGCTAGGCTATGTGTCCTGATGTTCAGACACCACAAGAGAGGGACAGTAAGAGAGTACAGACACCACTATTGTTCTCTAAGGATTTCTTTTCACTGCTGAAGGACCTAAAAAAATATCCAAGACTTCATCATCATTTTCAGATACCTCTAAAACAGGAGCATTAATTTTGCATTTGGTTTGCTATTCCTTATCCTGCCACAGTGCATGAAACTTTCAACATACATTTTGTCATTCTATTTCCCTGTTCTAGTATAGTATGACATAAGCTGTAAAATATCACTGTAACTTAATGGTTCAAACTCTGGCAGGATGTTCCATCAGGGAGTTAATACTTGAGATGGGAATTGGGACATGAAAACTTCGTACTAGTCTTCCTCATAGGATCCCCAGTGAAATAAACATAATTCTTAAGAACACACTCTAAGGGACTACAGTCTGGGAGAGAACATTTCCTATTTTCATTTTGAAAGAATATTTGTTTATCTGCTGTCCTCTCACCTGGCTCCTTACAGGACATAGTTACCTGTTCTTAGCCTCCAGTGTCTACAAAAAATAGCTCCTGGTTTCAAGGGTTTTATACCAAGTACTTACCCCTAGGCCACCAAAAAGCCAGTCTTGTCTTCCTTGAAGAAAGTCTTATTTCTCCTGAGAGATCCCCTCTGTTACCAGCAATGAGAGCAAGCTCCAAGAGACACTCTCAACTAGGCAGAGTGGTGCACTTTCCTAGGCCTCCTTGATCTCAAGAGGACCCTAGGAGGTGGACTCCAGGGCAATGTAACTATAAGTCCCCACATTGGGCACCAGGAAACTGTAACCTGAAAACTGCTGGGGTCTGTCCCAGAAGCACTGCAGCCAATAGTCCACACCAGAGTTCAAGGAGAAGAGAAGTTAATTATGAGGCACACCAATGAGAGATGAATGGGGTCTCAGTGACATCAAAACCTCCTGCTTTGCTCAGCACTTACAATCAGAGTGCTTATACTAAAAGAAAAACAGACACAATGCATGTGCAGGATTAGTTAACAATTTTGCAAAAGTTAGAAAGGGCAATGGGTAATTTAAAAAGGAATGTTTCCTGTGAGTCCCCTGTAGTCAGGTAAGACTTGAGAGGCTCCACTGGTATTTGTCAAAGCACAGGTAAGAGCTCTGGTGGCATAGTGCCTAAGACATTTGACTACTAACCAGAAGGCTGGTGGTTCAAATCTACCAGCCACTCCTTGGAATGAAGACTGGGCAATCTACTTCTGTAGTGATACTGCCTCAGTAACCCAAAGAGGAGTTGCTATGAGTCGGATCTGACTCAACAGAAGTGAGTTTGGAGTTTAGGTACCTGGTACTAAAGGTCAGTCCAGGAGCCTTTATTGACATAGATGGGTATATTTTAGACAAGATGCAGCAGGAACTGATAACTGTAATTTACAGAGAGAGAGCAAGTTTATTATAACAAAAGTCTGAAGCCAGGTTTCAAAGAAATTACTGCTTAGCTAAAAATAAGTGTTTTATTCTAACAATAAGGAGTGAGACCCAACAAAGCAAAAATCTTTATCCTCACACTAATGGATATATATATATATATACACATACCCGACTCATAGCGACCCCTCCTTGGGTTTCCGAGGCAGTATCACTATGGAAATAGATTGCCCCATCTTCCTTCCAAGGAGTGGCTGATGGGTTTGAACCACTAGCCTTCTGGTTAGCAATCAAGTTCCTTAGTCACTACACTACCAACTATGCTACCAGAGCTTATGTGTATACACACACACACACACTTTATTGTTGTCTAGGTGAAAGTTAACAAAGCAAATTGATTTTCTATTCAGCAATTTATACACAGATCATTCTGTGGTATCCCTTGAAATTCCCTTTGTACTGAATGATTTTGAGGAGAGACTAGGAGAAGTTAAAATCAGAGGTTCTGGCTTGACTATGGTCATTAAGTAAGAACTGTGAAGTAGTTGAATATCTCACAGCCCACTAATCCTTTTCAAGAGGCAAGAGGAACAAAGGGGTCATCCAAAACACTGTTCCACATCCTACTTTGGTGAGTAGTAATTGGAATCTTAAAAGCTTGCAAGAGGCCATCTAGAAGCAACAATGGGTCTCTCCTCATCCAGAGCACAGAAGAATGGAGAAAGCCAAAGACATATGGAAACAATTAGTCCAAGCAACTGGTACACCATGCAATTAGGCTATACGATTATGCAACCAGAAGAACTAGATGGTGCCCAGTTACCACTGTCAACCACTCGGAGGGTGGTCTATGTAGAAGTTCCTGGATAGAGTGGGAGAAAAACGTGGAACAAAACTCAAAATCAATTTAAAAAAAAAAAAAAGGACCAGATTTGCTGCTCTGATGGAGCCTGATAGAACCACTGAGACTATGACCCCCAGCTGCCCTTCAAGTCTGGAATTGAACCCACTCCTCTGGCTACTAGCCAAACAAAAGACAGATATATGAGCTGAACATTTACATTAGGTAGATACACTCTTTTGAGAGAACATTTATGGGAGAATGGAAGGGGTGTGTATGCACAGGGAGATAGCTCAGGGGGCAGGAATGCATGGGAGGGAAGGACACAGGGAAGTGGTAACTATGGGGAGTAAGTGGGAGAGGTTGCATCATGGGAAATTGTAGTCATTGTTAAGAGACAAAGTGTATGTGGTATGGAAAGTGAATTTGCTTTGTAAAGTTTACCCAAAATCACAATAATATATTGTGATTTATATATGTATATGTGTGTGTGTGTGTGTATTTATATATATATAAATTTTTATAGATATATATCTGTACATATATCAAAAAAAGAAAAGAGAAACTAAGGGGTCAAGATGACATTGGTAAGGAAGTTGCAACTATTCAAAGAGGTGAAGAAACGAAATATGTAATCAGGGAGAAAAGATGGTTACTTGGCCTTTGCCAAGTCCTCTTACAAACATTGTTTTACATTTTGTAGGAAAATCATAGTCTGATGGATGACCAGCAAGACTGAGAAGCAGACTCAGAGTATTGTTTTCTTGGATCCCAGGAAGTTAAGATAAATGAGGAATTCTGTGAACCAACCTCTTATTTGAGTTCTGCACCTGCATTGTAAATTTAGACTGTTTCCTGGGGCAAGGTGACCCACATGGCCCAGATCTATCAGAGAGATGAGAACTACCATTCTCACTGCTAAGATTTCAAAGAAGAAACTTTTTTTATTGCTTATGATTTTCTGACCAAAGGGGCTTGTCTTTCTGCACTGTATTGGACAATATTTTTAGGCTATTCATAAACTTACCCATTAATGTATCAGATAGTGTTTCTCTGCTATTCATAAAGTTTTCCCTGGCCAACACTTTGAGAAGTGGATGGCCTCTTCCTTCTTCCTAGTCTCTCTGAGCCTGTGAGCTGCATTGAAACCTGTGCACCACGTGCAACCTCGCTGGGTTTGAAACACCAATGGCACAATCTCAAGCCTCACAGCAATATGCAATCCACCATACTATGACAAACTGACAGACAAGTTCATCTCTCTTAGCTGTTTAAACCCTCTCCACCCTCCTCTTACCTGGATCCTACCGCTTTGTTGCCCCGACATCCCCTCCCTTTCAAGAAGGGAGTGTGTCACAGTTGTATCCTTTCCCCATACTTATTCAATCTACATGCTGAGAAAATAATCCAAGAAGCTAGACTATATGAAGAAGAACACGGCATCAGGATTGGAAGAAGAATCATTAACAACCTGTGACTTGCTGATGACACAACTTTGCTTACTGAAGGTGAGGATGACTTGAAGCATTTACTGATGAAGATTGAAGAATACAGTCTGCAGTATGGATGACATCTAAACATAAAGAAAACAAAAGTCCTCACAACTGGACCTATAAGTAGCATCACAATAAATGGAGAAAAGATTGAAGTTGTCAAAGACTTCACATTGCTTGGTTCTACAATTGATGCCAATGGAAGCAGTAGTCAGGACATCAATGATGTATAGCACTGGACAAATCGGCTGCAAAGGAACTCTTTCAAGTGCTAAAAAGCAAAGATGTCTCCTTGAGGACTAAGGTGTGCCTAACACAAGCCATGGTATTTTCAATCAGTTTATATGCATGTGAGAGCTCGACAATGAATAAGGAAGACTGAAGAAAAATGATGCTTTTGAGTTGTGGTGCTGGCGAAGAATTCTGAGAGTACCATGCTAAAACAACTAACAGATCTGTCCTGGAGGAAGTGCAGCCAGAATGCTCCTTGGAAGAGAGAATTGCCAGACTTCATCTCACCTACTTTGGTCATGTTGTGAGAGGGACCATTCTCTGGAGAAGGATGTCATGCTTGGTAAGGTGGAGGGTGGATGAAAGAGGGGAAGGCCCTCAATGCGATGGATTGACACAGTGGCTGTGTGATGGGCTCAAGTACAGTGTTTTGGTTGCTCAGTGCTGTTCTGATAAGAATATACCACAAATGGGATATCCTTAACATACAGGAGTTTATTTTCTCACAGTTTGGAGGCTTTGAGTCAAATTTAAAAGTGCCAAGTAGAGGCTGGGTGAAAGCCCTTCAACTTTGGGGTTCAGCTGTGCCTCTTGCTCCTGGCACACTGGAACTAGAAGTTTTTCTTCACTCAGACAACTGCTGGCTGTTGAGACTGACAAACCCAAGGTTGACAAGCAAAAGGCACAGTTCCAATGTTACCAAACCAGACAGCAGGCCATTAATTTAAGTCCATTGAAAGTCCCAAGGTCAGCAGAGCATGGCAGGCTGCTGAACAATGACACAGCTACATGCAGGGTCAAGAATGTCATAGGCTAGAGACTGTTCCTCAAAGCTTCTTCCTATATACAGGGAGCAGACCACATCCCTAAGACAACTACACAGCTGCTCACAGTAGATTTCACCGCAGAGTTGATTAACAGTCTCATAAGGGGAATACTACATCCAGCTGTCCAGCCACTCAACCAGGCCCAGCCAAGTTGACACACAAACTTAACTACCACAAATAACAAGGATTGTGCAGGTGGTGGAGGACAGGTGGTGTTTCATTCTGCTGTGTATAGGGTCGCTATGAATCAGAGATGACTCCACACCTCCTAACAACATGATTTTAAGAGGGCAAGCTTTTTATGAGCATTGCCTTTGATGCATTTTCTACAGGTACATATCCACTTGTGGTATATTAATCATTAAATATGTTGCCGACTTTTAATTATTAATTCTTAAACATAGTCAATGATTTCATTTTACTTTAATCCAGAATAAATTACTATGAAATCAGCAGTCAAAAACTCAAATGACCATATGGCATTGAACAAATGTGCCACAAAATGACTTTTTAAAATATAAAAGAGTAAAGATGTCACTTTGATGACTAAGATGTGCATAACCCAAGCCATTATATTTTCAGTTACCTCATAGACATTTGAAAGCTGAACAGTGAATAAGGATGCTCAAAGAATGGATGCTTTTGAATTATGGTGTTGGTGAATAATGTTGGATATACTATGGACTGCCAGAAGAATGAACACTTCTGTCTTGGAGTAAGTACAGCCTGAATGGTTCTTAGAAATGATGATGGTGAGACTTCATCTCACTTTTTGGTCATGTTATCAGGAGGAACTTGTCCCTGGAGAAGGACATTATGCTTAGTAAAGTGGAGAGTCAGTGAAAAAGAGGAAGGACTTCAATGAAATGGATTGACACAATGGTGTAACAATGGACTCAAGGGTAGCAATGATTGTGAAGATGGCACAGGACCAGGAAATGTTTTGTTCTATTGTACATAAGTTCCCTGAATTGGAATTGACTTTATTGTACCTAACAACAATATTTACGATGTTTACATATATAATTACATATGCTATTGATGTTTATTTTTCTCTTGAAAATATCGTTGATGTTGGTTTCTGTGATTTTGCTGCCTTTGTAAAAAGTGTTCGACAGTTTATTCCTTATAAAACACTGTGCCTCTGAATTCTTTCTGTCTCATAGTTTTTAATATATTCAACTCTAAATTCTCTAGGCTTCTTAAAGGCTAATTCTTTGAAAACTGTTATTTCTTCAACAATAATTGATCTATTCAAATTTTCTCTGAGTCTTGGATTTAAATATTGGATAATTTATAATTTAACAGAAAATCATGTGTCATGTAAATATTTTCATAAGATCTTATCAAGTCAATAATATTCTATTAATTATTATCTGTCTATTTATGGTATTTTTCACTCTAACTTCCATTTCATTTGTATTTTTTCTTTTTTGTTATAAGTGTTAGATTAGCTTCTGTTGATTTATGCATTTCACTGTCATTAATTTATGGTTTTGTTTTCACTTTCACTCACATTTTCTTAGGATTATTTATGTTACCCATCCTTCTTATTCAATATCTGCTGGTTTTATGAATTCTTTCTTTTCATAGATAAGTAATTATTATATTAACTATTTATTTGGAAATAATTAGATATTTATGTAGCTTTCAAAAAATAAGCATAGTACAAATAATGTATATATTTCTTATTTCCAAAAACATTTATTCTTAATATTTTACTCCATTTGTGTTACTACTTTTACTGGTGTCTTTCTTTGTATCTGTTTATCTATCTATCTATCCATCTATTTATCTATTAATTTAAATATTTTTTCTAGGTTATTTAAGAGTAAGTTGGGAGCTCTGTTGGCATAATGCCTAAGGCATTTGACTGCTAAGCAGAAGGCTGGCAGTTCAAACCCACCAGCCACTCCTCAGAAGGATGATTGGGCAATCTACTTCCATAGTGATACCACATCAGAAACATAAGGAGGGCTCTCTATAAGTCAAATCAACTTGATGGCAGTGAGTTCAGTTTGGTTTAAGAGTAAGTTACATAAACTAAGAAACTTTATCATTAAATACTTCAGTGTTTATTAATTAAGCAGATTTCACAATATCAGTAGGTAGATTGCATATCTAAAATATATTTTTATTAATTATACAATTTACCTTCCAATAGTGATTATTATTTTATTTTTTTCTAATGTCTTGGGTTAAATATTTAACTCAATATTTACAAAAATATTAATATTTTTAACAATGTACTTGAGGTAATTGTTGCTGTTGTTTTTATGTGTATTCCATTCAATTTTGACTCATATTGGCCTTATGTACGTCAAAACAAAACATGTCCAAACCTGTGCCATTTTCACAGTTGTTGCTGTATTTGAGTCCACTGCTGCAACCAATGTCAATCCATCTCATTAAGGGCTTCCTATTTTTTGCTAACCCTCTAATTTACCAACCAAGATATCCTTATCCAGGGACCAATCTTTCCTGACAATATGAACAAAGTACATGAGATAAAATCTCGTCATCCTTACTTCTAAGAAGTGTTCCAACAGTACTTGCAGGACAATTTTTTCTGTTATTTTGGCAATCCAAGATATATTCTATATTCTTCCAACACCATAATTCAAAGGCATCACTTCTTCTTTGGTATTCCTTATTGACTATCTATCTTTCTCATGAATATTCAGTAATTGAAAGTACCCTGGTTCAGGGGCTCCTTAAGGTTCAAAGTGAAATCTTTTCTTTTCAAGACTTAAGGAGATCGTTTGCAGCAGATTTGCCCAAAGCAACACATTGTTTGATTTCTTGACTGCTATTTCCATGTGTATTGATTCTGGATCCAAATAAAATGAAATTCTTGACAACTTCAATATTTTCTCCATTTATCATGATATTGATTATTGGTCCACTTGTGAAGATTGTCTGGTGTTGCAGTACCTAAGGTATTTGATTGCTAACCAGAAAGTTGGGTGTTCAAACCCACTAACCACTCCTTGGAAGAAAGATTGGACAATCTACTTCCATAGTGATACAACGTTGGAAACACAAGGAGGGTTTGCTATGGGTGGTATCCTACTCAACGTCAGTGAGTATGTTTTTCTTCATTTTTGTGAAGATTGTTGTTTTCATTATGTTTTCTATAGTCCACACTAAAGGCTGTAGTCTTTGATCTTCATCAGTAAGTAATTCAAGGCATCTTTGCTTTTGTAAGCAAGACTATGTCATCTGCATATCACAAATTGTCAGTGAGCCTCCCTCCAATCCTGATGTCAGGTTCTTCTTCATACAATTCACTCCTCATCTGTTAATTTGTTGTACTGTGGTGACTTGTGTGTTTCTTTGTGGCTAATGACTATTCCAACAGTATTTCAAGTATCAGTAGAGTTTGAAGAAATAAACACAACAATGGGATTTTGAATGGCTATAAAACTTTTTGATGTATTTTAAAACATGTCTCAAAGTCCTTAAGTAGTTATGCGAAGATATTCTACTACCACTCATTTCTAAGACAACAATAAAGAACATATAAAATTTTTAGTTAGAATCATACCCATACCAATCATATATATTAATATTTAACTGATGGGAATGATTTAAATATTTATCAGAGAAACAACAAAATTTAGCAGCTGTTTTCTCTATATGGTATGAATTGATAATTTTTTCTTCTTGTCCATTATCTATGTTTGCTTAATTATTTATCATGTGCAACAATAATAAAATATTTATTGTGTGTTTTACAGGATACATGAGATTTCTAAGCACTTTACATATACTACACTATTTAATTATCAAAAAATTCTATAAGTTAAAAACTGTTTATATGTTCAGGTGAAGCATTAGGTACAGAAGTATTAAGGATGATAGATAGAAAGTGGTATAGTAAAAGCAAATCTGGCTCTGGAACTTGTACTCTTAAAATCTGTGGCATAGAAGAAAGCGAAATAAAAGGCATCCAAATTGGTAAGGAAGAAGTAAAACTATTCTTACTTGCAGATGAAGCGATCCTATACATAGAAAATCCCAGAGGCTCAGGAAGAAAACTGCTGCTACTAACTCAAAGAGTCAACAAAATGAGAGGATAAAAGATCAACATACAAAAACCAGTTTGACTCACTACTTCAACAAATAGATCTCTGAAAAAGAAATAAGGAAAACTATTCCATTTAAAATAGCTTAATAAAACATAAAATACTTAGGAATAAATCTTACCAGGGACACAAAAGCCTACACAAAGAAAATGACAAAACACTACTATTGAAACTATGAGAGATCTAAATAAATGGAAGGACATACCATGATCATGAATAGGAAGATTGAACATTGGGAAACTGCCAATACTACTCAAAGCAGTCTACCAATTCAATGCGATCCCAATCAAGATTCCGTCAGAATTCTGTAAGGACATAGAAAAAACAATCACTAGTTTCATAGGGAAAGTAAAGAGACCTCAGATAAGCAAAATACTACTGAATAAGAATAAAGTAACAGGTTGCACACTCCCTGATCTCAAAAACCTACTATACAGCCACATTAAACAAAACAGTCTAGTATAGGTACAATGACAGACATGTGGACCAGTGGAACAGAATCAAGAACCAGATACAGATCCATCAACCTATAGACAGTTGATCATTGACAAAGGGAATTAAACCCACTAAATCAGGGAAAAGATAATCTCTTTAACAAATAGTACTTGCAAAACTGGGTATCCATTTGCAGAAAAATAAACTAAAATCCATCATTCATACCATACACAAAAATAACTCAAGATGAATCAAAGACCTAAATGTCAAACATATAGTTATAAATTTCATCAAAAGGAAAAATAGGAACAAAATTATGAGCCCTGATTTAAGCTGTAAATAAACTATCAAGCATAATCCACAATGCACACATGTTGTTGTTGTTAGATGCCATCAAGTCATTTCCGACTGATAGTGATCCCATGCACAGCAGAAACACCACCCAATCCAGCACCAGCTCCATAATCGTTGCTATACTTGAGCCCATCATTGCAGCCACCATGTCAATCCATCTCATTGAAGGCCTTTCCTTCTTTCATCAACCCTCCACCTTACCAAGCATGACATCCTTCTCCAGGGAATGGTCCCTTCTGACAACATGACCAAAGTAGATGAGACAAAGTCTGGCCATTATTGCTTCCAAGTACATTTCACTGCACTTCTTCCACGACAGATTTGTTAGTTCTTTTAGCAGTTCATGGTACTTTCAGCATTCTTCTCCAGCACCACAACTCAAAATATCAACTCTTCTTTGGTCTTCCTTATCCATTGTCCAGCCTTCACATGCATATGAGGCAAATGAAAAGATCATGGCTTATGTCAGGTGCACCTTAGTCCTCAAGGAGACATCCTTGCTCCTCAGCACTTGAAAGAGTTCCTTTGAGGCTGACCTGCCCAGTGCTACACGTTGTCTGATGTCCTGACTGCTGCTACCATTGGTGTCAATTGCAGACCCAAGCAATGCAAATTCATCGATAACCTCAATCTTTTCTCCATTTATCATGATGCTGCTTATTGGTCCAATTGTGAGGATTTTTGTTTTCTTTATATTGAGATGTAATCCATACTGCAGACTGTATTTATCAATTTTCATCAGTAAATACTTCAAGTCATCCTCACTTTCAGCAAGCAAAGTTGTATCATCAGTGTATCTCAGGTTATTATTTATTCTTCCCCCAATCCTGATGCCACATTTTTGTTCATATACTTCATCTTCTTGGATTATTTGCTCAGCATATAGATTGAATAAGTATGGGAAAAGGACACAACCCTGATGCACTCCCTCCTTGATTTTAAACCAGGTAGTGTCCTCTTGTTCTGTTCGAACAACAGCCTCCTGGTCAAGGTACAGGTTCCTTATGAGTACAATCAAGTGTTAGAGAACTCCCATTCTTCTCAAAGTTATCAATAGTTTGTCATGATCCGCACAATCAAAAGCATTTGCATAGTCAATAAAACACAAGTAAACATCCTTCTGGTAATCTTTGCCTTGAGCCAAGATCCATTCTACAGCAGCTCTGATATCCCTTGTTCCACGTCCTCTTCTGAATCCAGCTTGCACCTCTAGAAGTTCTCTGTCAATATACTGCTGTAATCATTTTGGAATTATTTTCAGTAAGATCTTACTTGCGTGTGATATTAACAATATTGTTCTATAATTTCCATGTTCTGTGGGATCACCTTTCTTTGAATTATGTACAAATATGGATCTCTTCCAGTCAGTTGGCCAGGTAGCTGTCTTTCAAACCTCTTGACATAACCAAGTGAGTGCCTCCAGTGGGGCATATATTTGTTGAAATATCTCAATGTATATTCTGTCAATTCCAGGAGCCTTGTTCTTCACCAATTCCTTCATTGCAGGTTTGGCTTCCTCTTTCAATACCATTGGTTGTAGATCATATGCCACCTCATGAAATGGATGAAGATTGGCCCTTTCTTTTTGGTACAATGACTCTGTGTGTTCCTTCCATTTTATTTGATGTTTCTTGCATCATCCAATATTTTGCCCACAAAATCTTTCAATATTGCAACATGAGGCTTAATTTTTTTCCTCAATTCTTTCAGTTTGAGAAATGCCAAGTGTGTTTTTCCCTTTTGGTTTTCTAACCCTAGGTCATGGCACATTTAATTATTGTAATTGGCTTTGTCTTCTTGAGCTGCTCTTTGAAATCTTTGGTTCAGCTCTTTGATCTTGTCATTTTTTCCATTTGCTTTAGCTACTCTCCACTCAAGGGCAAGTTTCAGAGTCTCTTCTGTCATCCATTTTTGTCTTCTCTTCTTTTGTTGTCTTTTTAGTGACCTCTTGCTTTCTTCATGGATGATGCTGTTGAAGTCATCCCACAATTCACCTGGTTTCTGGTCATTGGTGTTCAATGCATCAAATCTATTCTTTAGATGGTCTCTGAATTCAAGAGGGTTATATTGTAGATCATATTTTGGCTCTTGTGGACTTGTTTTAGTTGTCTTTAACTTCAAGTTGAACTTGCATATGAGCAGTTGATGGTCTGGTCCAAAATCCGCTCCTGAACTTGTTTTGGCTGAAGATATTGAGCATATCCACTGCCTCTTGCCACAAACGTAGTCAATCTGACCCCTGTGTATTCCATCTGGTGAAGTCCACGTGTACAGCCACCATTTGTGTTGCTGAAAAAAAAAAAAAAAAAAAACTTGTTTGTAATGAATAAATTGTTGGTCTTGCAAAATTCTATTGTGCAAGTTCCATCATTACTTCTGTCACCAAGGCCAAATTTTCCAAGTACCGGTGATTCTTCTCTGTTTCCAAATTTTGCATTTCAGTCACCAGTGATAATTAACACATCCTGATTGCATGTTCAGTCAATTTCTGACTGCAGAAGTTGTTAAAAATCTTCAATTTCTGGTAAAAGTCCAAGATGGTGTAATAGGCAGAAAGACTGCACAGACCCTCCTCGACAAAGAAAAGGGGAATCAATTAACACAGACACAGAAGATAATCCTGGACACTGAGCCTTGAAGGGAAGGATATAGAAGTAGACTAAACCCCAACTAGCAAAAGAATTTTCATGAAAATACCATAAAAGAAGACTTACAGAGCTGCAGTCTGGCAGCTATCCTGAGCAATCCTGATGGCACAGAGAGCTTGGAGATTCCTGACTGGTGGTAGAACCTAAGAATTACCCTAAAAATTGGTCTTGCTGGCCAGAGACTTCATGGAGTACTGCTCTGGGGAATAAAAGGGGAAGCAGTGGTGAAGAGGAAGATGGGCTGAGCAGTAGACTTTTGTCGGTACAGAGGGTGCTGCCATTTTGAATGTTTACAAGCTTGAACATTTTGGATATTTAAAGAGACAGTGCTCTAGAGATTCCAGGGGCTTAAGAAGAGATGCTGCTTGCCTTTAACCCCAAGGACATTC
>NW_006922235.1:813636-814452 GCF_000298275.1 Orycteropus afer afer
AATTTTTGTCTAACTGAGTAGGATACAGTAACAGTCCCCATAAGATACAACTAATCCCACACCTCCTGAAACATCACTTACTGACTGAGAGCCACCACCTTATTCTCCACCACCTGGCCAACAATAAAAAGCCACCAGGAAGAGCCTGAATCACCCTTGGATGCTCTTCAAAAACAGTTAACAGATATCTAAATACAACACCATGATGTCTTGGAGACATCAGACCATCACAGTCCACACAAAGAAACAAGATAAAGTGGTAGAAACAAGGAAGCAGGATGTAGACCCAGAAAACATCCCTGAGGAAGAAGCACCATTGGAACTCTCTGATAAGGAATTCAAAAGAATTATATTTAGGTATCTTCAAAGGATTGAGCTTATAGACCAAACAAAACACAGAAAAAAACCTTAGAAGAATTTTGGAAGAAAATACAAGAACAAAATGACAAAATAAATTAAAAATTAGAAATGATTCTAGATCAACAGATAGAAATCCAGAAGATTAAAACTGAATTGTCAGAAATAGATAACACACTGGAAGGGCAAAGGGGTAAAATTGATGCAATGGAAGACAGAATTAATGAGATTAAAGACAAATACCTGAATACTTGTTTGGAAAAGGACCAATCAGAAAAAAAATCAAAACAAAATGAAGAAAGCCTAAGGTTCATGTGGGATACCATCAAGAGGAATAAGTTACATGTCATTGGAATTCCAGAACAGGAAGAGAAAAACAAAACCACTGAGAAAATTCTCCAAGATTTGCTGGAGGAGAACTTCCCTGAAATGATGAAAGATGAGAATATATCCATTCAG
>NW_006922235.1:829754-831586 GCF_000298275.1 Orycteropus afer afer
CAAGGACCAATGGAATATAATTGAGAACCCAGAAGTAGATCCACTGACCTATGGTCAGCTGATCTTTGACAAAGGGCCAAAATCCATTAAATGGGGAAGAGAATGTTTGTTTAATAAATGGTGCTGGCAAAACTGGAAATCCATTTGCAGAAAAATAAACAAGATTTGTACCTCACACCATACACAAAAACTAACTCCAAATGGATCAAAGACTTAAATGTGAAACCTAAAACTATAGAGTTCTTCAAGGAAAAACTAGGGGCAAATTTAGGGACCTTAATATATGGCATAAATAGACTATCAAGCATAACTCAAAATGCACAAACAACAGAAGAGAAACCAGATGATTGGAACCTTCTAAAAGTTAAATTTTTATGTGCTTCCGAAGACTTCTCCAAAAAAGTCCAAAGAGAACATACAGATTGGAAAAAATATTTGGTAATGATGTATTTGACAAGGGACTTGTCTCTAGAATTTGTAGAAAACACCAATACCTCAATAACAAAAAGGCAAACAATCCAATTAAAAAATGGGTAGAAGACATGAATAGACACTTCACCAAGGAGGATATTCAAGCAGCCAACAAACATATGAAGCAATGCTCATGATCATTAGCTATTAGAGAGATGAAAATCAAAACAATGAGATACCATCTTGTTCCAGCATTAGTAGCAAAGTTCAATGAGACAGAAAATAACAAATACTGGTAAGGATGTGGAGAGATTGGGACTCTCATACACTGCTGGTGGGACTGTAAAATAGTACAAGGATTGTGGAAAGCAGTATGGTGATTCCCTCAAAAGTTGGAACTGGAATTACTATTTGACCCAGCTTCCATTACTAGGTATATATCCTAAAGAAGTGAGAGCCATGACAAGAACAGACATATGCACACCCATGTAAATAGCAGCACTATTTACAATAGCCAAAAGATAGAAACAACCTAGCTGTCCTTCATTTGAGGAATGGACAACCAAACTATGGTACATAAACACAATGGAATTCTATGCAACCTTAAAGAATAATGTAGAATCTGCAAAACACTGCATAATGTAGATGAACTTGGAAGACATTATGCTGAGTGAAATAAGTCAATCACAAAAGGACAAATATTGTATTAGTCCATTATTGTAAAAGTCAAAGAAACATTTATCTATGGAAGGATATATTCTTTGTTGGGTACCAGGGGTGGCATGGGAGGGTAGGGAACACTGTTAGATAGATAGAGATAAGTATTGATATGGGTGAAGAGAAGGGTAATGTACCAAATGTGAGTGATCAATATAGTGGCTTTGAGGAAGAAAAAGACATAGAGCGGTACGTAGAATGTACAGACAACAAAGAGGAACCCTTTTGCACATGTAGTACGGTGTTGTCAGTGAAGGCAAACATGGCTATACGGGTGGATTGATGGGTGGACAGGCTGAACTATTATAAGGTATGTCTATGAAGTGGGGAGTGTAACCAAGAACATGTTTAGGGTTGGCAGACAATGGTCCTATAACTTTATGTGTATGATCTGAATTCCCAGGTGTAAAGTAGAGCTGACAAGGGGCAAGGTTTTAGTCACTGCTTGGTCACAGCCATATACCAAGAGGGACTGAGTAGTTGAACCTGTGGGCTTGGGACCATAGTCACAGGGGACATAAAGCTCAATTGGCATAACATGCTACACAAAGCATTGTTCCACCTCCAACTTTGGTGAGGAGCGAATAGGATCTTAAAAGCTTGCAAGCTAACAGGTGGGGCAAGATGGCGGACTAGGCAGAAGGATTGCACAGACCCTCTTCAACAAAGAAAAGGGAAACCAATTAACACAGACACAGAAGATA
>NW_006922235.1:833818-847236 GCF_000298275.1 Orycteropus afer afer
TCTATCCAGGATCTCTTGCACTGACACCCCTCTGAGTGGTAGCCAGGCACCATCTATTTCTTCTGCTTTCATGGTTATATAGGCTGCAGATTGCATGGTCTTCCAGTCCCTTGGACTAATTGCTTCTATGAATCTTTTGTTTCCTTCGTTCTTTTTTGCTCTGGATAAGGAGAGACTCATTGTTGCATCTAGATGGTGACTTGCAAGCTTTTAAGACCCCAGTCACTGCTCACCAAAGTAGGATGTAGTACAAAGTTTTTGTGTAGTATGTTATGCCAATTAGCTGGATGTCCTGAGCCTGCAGGTCCAACTACTCACTCCCTCTGCTTAGCTGGCTGTGGCCAAGATCCCACCATAATCTCAACCTTTGTCAGCTCTGCTGTACAACTGGACATTCTTAGAGCTCATACAAATACACATGTAGAAACATTGTCTGCTAACCTTATGCATGGTCATGGGAACACTCATGTATGCCTAGACATACCCGATCATTAAGCCTGTCCACCCATCTATCCATCTGTAGATCAATGGTTGCCATCACTAACAGCAGGGTACTGCACATACAATGATGTTCATTTTGTTGTCTTTACCTCCTGTGTTCAAATTAATATTCTTATATGCATCAAAAGACTTCTCCAAAATGATAAAAAAAGAACCTGAAGATGGGGACAAAAATATTTGGCAATAATATATTTGAAAAAGGACTTATCTCTAAATTTTATAGAAAACTACCACACTTCAACATCAAAAGACAAACAATTCAATTAAGAAATGTGCAGAGGATAGGCACAGACACTTCACCAAAGAAAATATTCAAGTGGCAAAAAAATACATGAAGAAATGTTTGCAATCATCAGCTATTAGAAGAATGAAAAACAAAATAATAATGAGATAGCATCTGACTCTAACAATAATAGCAAATTTCAACGAAACAGAAATCAACAAATATAGGTGAGGGTATGGAGAGATTAGAATTCTCAGATACTGCTGATGAGACTGTAAAATGGTACAACTATTGTGGAAAATGGTATGGCAATTCCTTAAAAAGTTGGAAATAGAAATAACATTTGTTCCAGCAATCCCTCTATTAAGTATATATCCTAAAGATGTGAGAGCCAAACATGAATAATTATATGCACACCCATGTTCATCACAGCACTATTTACAGTAACAGAGAGAGAGAAACAACCTAAGTGCCCATTAACAGATGAATAGATAACCAAATATGGTATACATGCACAATGGAATAATATGCAACATTAAAGGATAACAAAAAAAATCTATGAAACACCTCATAACATGGATGATCTTTGAGGACCATATGCTGAGTGAAATAAACCAATCACAGAATATTATATGAGACCATTATTATAAGAAGTCAAGGAAGGAAGCTTTCTTTGTTGTGTACCAAGCGTGAGAGGAGAGAAAAGGGAAAATTCTAGCTAGGTAAGAAACAAGTGTTGATTTGGGTGAACAGAAAGGCAATATACCAAAAGCAGATGACCAGGACAATAGCACCAAGGAATAGGAAGACATAGAGAGAGGTGTCTAAGTGGTAACAAGAGACAACAAGGTAAATACTTTTACATACACAATACTGCATTATCACTAATAATAAACATTAACCTATGGGTGGATATATAGGTGGATGGGCGAGATGATCAAGTATGGGTAGGCAAAGGAAATATGAAAAAAAAAAAAAAAACTCACTGCTGTTGAGCCAATTCAACTAATAATGATCCCTCCTTGGATTTCTGAAGCAGTATCTTTATGGAAGTAGATTGCCCAGTCTTCCTACTGAAGAGTGGCTGGTGAAAAGGGAATATATCAATGACTATATTTAAGTCTGGTGGACAATATTTCTACATACATATTTGTATGTGTTATAAAAATGTCCATATATGTAATAGAGCTCACAGGGGACAAAGTTATAATAATTTCTTAGCCATAACCAAACACCTTGAGGGAATGAGTCACTGGGCCTGTGTGCTTGAGACCTTGGTTTCATGGGACATTAAGCTGAACTGATATAATATACTACACAAAAACATTATTCTACATCTTCCTTTGTTGAGTACTGACTGGGGTCTTAAAAGCTTGACAGTGGCCATTTAAGATGCAACAATTGGTACATCCTCATCTGGAACAAGGAAGGGTGAAGAAAATCAAAGACCTGTGTTAAAAAAACAGTCCAATGTACTAACGATCATGGGACTTTCGGCCTACATGACCCTGAGACCAGAAGATCTAGATGGTGCCTCACTAGTATAACCATTCTGAAAGGGATCACAGTTGGAGATCCTGGACAGAGTGGGAGAAAATATTTGGAAGAAAACTCAAAATCTTAAAAAGATGAGGCTTACTGGGCTGTAGAGACTTTTGAAACTCCCAAGAATATAGGTTCTAGTCACCCTTCAGTTCTAGATTTGAATTTACCACCGTGGCTTAACTTTTAGCCAAACAGTTGACAGGCCTATCAAGTGAATTATTACACCAGGTAGGTGCACTCCTTAGAAAAATCCACCTTGGGAAATCAGAAGGGCAGCATTTGTGCAGGGATAAATGTCAGAAAATAGGAATGCATAAGAAGGAAAGACACAGGGAAAAGGTAACCACAGAGGGGAAGTAGGAAAAGAGCTGCTATATTGTAGACATTTCAATCAATGCCATGAAACAAAATGTGTATGAACTGTTGAATAGAAAATGAATTTGCTCTGTAATCTTTCACCCAAATCACAATTAAATGTTAAAATAAAAAAAATTTCATGCTAAAATAAATGTTACCTTTATAATGGAAGGGACATGAAAAAGATGTTAAAACAGTTCCAATACATTATTAGAACAGTGATTTACAACAATTTTAATATTTTAAAACAAATGTGTAGCAGTTTAATATTCAGAAAATGATTACTACTCATTATTTGTACAGAATTATCCTATTTTTCTATCACAGGGGACAGATCAATTTCAAATAAATTCCCAAGACAAACAGCTGAATTGAAAATAAACTTCTTATTTAAAGAAAGGAAAAACATAAAGAAAGGAAAAAAATAAATCCATTGATTATGTACTGTGAAATGCACTAGATACATTGAAAAAATTGTACTACTGAAAGAGAATTAGCTTTCAGTTTCTAAGAGAATATTTCAGTAGATTAATTATTATTACAAAATTTAAGTTCAATGACAAATTATGATCCTGCCAGAGGAAGAATCTTTTGCTGAGAAAGCAATACATTGTACCACTGCCATCCAAGCATAAACATATCAGAGTGACCTTAACGCCTACCTTATTTTATTTTATCTGTATAAAGATGTGAAGTGTTCCTGCAATTAAGACAATGGAGAAAGGAGAAAATAATAAAAATGTAGAGCAAGATCTTTACAGGAAACTAATGAGACCATTCTAGGATTTATAATCAACTTAAAGCCCACCTTCAGAGATTATTATACCACTAAATACTCTGGTAGCATAGTGCCTAAGGCATTTGACTGCTAACCAGAAGGCTGGCGGTTCAAACCCACCAGCCACTCCTCGGAAGGAAGGTTGGGCATTCCTACTTCCATAGTGATACTGCCTCGGAAACCCAAGGAGGGTTCGCTATGAGTCGGGGCTGACTCGATGGCAAATAACAACAACAACAACAATGAGACCATTCTAGGATTTATAATCAATTTAAAGCCCACCTTCAGAGATTATTATACCACTAAATATATAGTGTTTACATCCATAAATTCCTATTCTTAACCCCCATCCAGTGAGCTCTGGAATTGGTTGGCCTATTCTTTTTTGTTATCATTTAGTTCCACACTTGTGCAATGAGATCCCAGCCTAAGACTGATGTATTTTCTGAATGTCACTGGAGCTCTTTTTTGCTATACCTTCCTTTTCTTTAGTACTATGTCCTGCACATCTATCTCCTTTTGCTTCTCTGGTTTCAGATCCAGGTTTCCTCCACTCAGAGACTAATACGATCTGTTTGAGCTTTCCCTGTCTACACTCCAGGCTTCTAGTTAGCAGTCAAATGCTTAGGCACTACACCAATAGCTATTTAATTTAATTGTCCTTATTATTACTATTTCTCCAGTATTCCCATAATGGCAGATAAATTGCACTACTAGTAATATATTCCCACCTATATGCCATCCTGGGAGCTCTGGTAGCATAGTGCCTAAGGCACTTGACTGCTAACCAGAAGGCTGGTGGTTCAAACCCACCAGCCACTCCTCAGAAGGAAGGTTGGGCAATCTACTTCTGTAGTGATACTGCCTCGGAAACCCAAGGAGGGGTCAATATGACTCGGGGCTGACTCGACACCACCTAACAACAACAACAACATATGGCATCCCTGATCATGACCTGTGAAAGCTGCAATACTTTTGCTGCTGTAGCAAATCCAGGGTAATCCAACCAATGAAGGATTCTCATTGGTTGTCAGTTGAGAGTTGATCCAGCTTCAATCTCCCTCCAGACATTGTTTTCTTAAAACAATTCTATCACTGACTGTTGCCTATCAGGTTCTCTGAGATGTAGAAACAGAAAGACTGGATGAAGGCATATATTAGGGGGGCTTTTGGGATCACTACTTGTGGGAACATGAAACAAGTAGGATTAGCCAGAGGGAAAAGGTAGAGAGTGATGTGATCACTACAATCTCTAACTCTAAAGCTAGGATGACCTTTCAGAATTTTCCCAACATGAGGTAAGAAAGCTGGATCTTTATATACTGACCCATCATGGAAAGATAGTTGCTTCCAGTAAGAGGACATAACCTACGACAAGGTGACTCAGATGAAGGCAATCTACAGAGAAGATTCACAGCCTGCAACATTTCCAGAAGCTGGTGGAATCAGACTTTCAGTCCTGAACCAGAACCTTGCCAGTACAGCAGATAATCCATTAAAAAATAAAGAAAAATAGAAAAGGTTAAAAAGAGAGAAAGAGAGGCAGAAATCAAGGAAGTAAAGGTTTATGTATCTTCATGTTGTATGTAATTTCAACTGAGCATCTATAATGTCTATGATGCTATACTGGGAATTCGGCTGCTTAAAAATGATCGGTTGGGCTACTTGCTATAATGAGTTCTAAGTTTAATAGGATAAGTTCCTGAAACTTAGCACTGCATCATGCACATTACAAACTTAATACTACACTTATAGATTGTTTTGTATTAGAAGACTAATATAAAGGAAAGTGTAAACAATGCTTTAAAGGAAAGGTAGTACATTGGGGGCCTCAGATGGGAGGTTTAAAATGACCTCACCAAAGAAATAAACCCTGAATTGGGTTAGTAGTAGTTAGAGTTTAGCTGACAAAGAAAGAATACAAGTTTGAAGCTTGAATTTAAGTGCTCTTTTGAAGACTGAACTAGTCTAGCCTGACAGTGATCAATTTTCTCATACTCACACATAGCATTATATAAAAGCTTCATCAAACAGAAGAAGGAACATAAAAAATGATGGGAAATAAGGATTTCTAAGAGCTCTGGTAGCATAGTGTCTAAGACACTTGCCTGCTAACCAGACGGCTGGCGGTTCAAACCCACCAGCCACTCCTCGGAAGGAAGGTTGGGCAATCCTACTTCCGTAGTGATACTGCCTTGGAAACCCAAGGAGGGGTCGGTCGCTATGAGTCGGGGCCGACTCGACGGCACATAACAACAACAGCAACAATGGGTATTTCAGCTCATCCTTAACCATCATGACATTAGATTTTTCATATTTAAGACAACAGTTAATGGTGCAAATCCAAGGAGCCAAAATGGTCAAAACAAATTGAGCTAATCTAGCATAAACACACCTGTGATTGGTATATAATTGAATCCAGTGATGTATTTTTATAACAACAAAATATGTTTCTCATAGTGAGAGTATATTCTTCCTGACAGAGATTGTTACATTATATCTTACACTAAAAATAATTGCATAGTACTGGCTTGAACAAGATTTTCAGGTTTATGGGTGGCTAAGACATTCATGTACCTAGAAAAAAAAAAGATGAGCCTTTATGTTTCAATGGACACCCTCAAGTAGGACAGTTATATCAAGCAACTTTTCATCACTTAGTCATTGGAAAGACATGTTTTTCCTCTAAAAAATTAATTCAATGATTTAAAGATGTCTTTTAATTTTAGACTGCTTTATGATTCATAAATGATTGCAATATTGTCCAGTGATCTATCTCATGCTTTCACTCAACTACAGCTCTGCTAAGCAGTTGCTCACCAAGCTCCCACTTGCACATTTAATTGTTTTTAGGGAGCTCACTCCAGATGTGTCCAGCTGAGATGATTAAAACATTTGGGTAAATCTGTCTTCTTCCAGTTCCTACCATGGGTCCTGGACTCATTGTTAGATGCTTTACAGAACAAGTAAAATCTGTTTTCCACATAATACTATCAAGTATGTGATGATTGCAAAAGGGCTATAGTTAAGGGAGATTCTTTGTGCCAGCAAAAATAAGTAAATAAAATAAAAATAAAAAGGAAGATGAATTAGAACCTTTCTCAGTAATCCAGACCCTGGTTGGCATACCTGAAATATGGTACATTAGATGTCATCCAGGCCCACTAACACTTTTCTGCTGGACATTTCTAGCAAATATGATTAGATGTGTCTTCCCAACAAGATTATAAGTTGCATAAGAGAAGAAATCATAACACATTGTGGTCTGATTTTTTACCCCCCTCATCACAGGCAGGAAAGAGGTCAAGCACATAATAAAAAAAAAAAAAAAAAAAATCTAATTCCTTATTAAGGTATAAGACATTTATAAACTCTGCATCAATTATGTGTACTATACTATACACCATGTTCAAGAAACAGATCTAGTAAGATATAGAACTTATCCTTGAGGACCTTATGACATACTGAAGAAGAATGTCACATAAATAATTTCAATATGTCAAGTACACTATATATGCAAAATGTGTCAGAATATAAAAGGTTTGATAATCCTGTCTGAGTTGAAGTAAAAATTACTTAAGGAAAAGAGACGTATTGGTTAAGATCTAATGAATGAGAATTTGCAAAGAAAGAAAGAATTGTGCCATCTAGAAAGAAACAACTGTTTGCAAAGACAAGTAGGCATGGGAAGTATAATGTTGGTGGAAGGGTGTATTCTTCAGTATTTCTGAGATCCCAGCTTAAAGGAAGTGAAGAGAGATGAAAGTTGATAGGTCAAGCCAAATGTCATTTACTTGTATGTCCTGGAAGGAGATTATTCTTAAGTTTCTAGGCAGGGGGAAACAATTGATGGGCTCTGAGCAAAGCAAGCAGTGGCATGCTGACTTCACATTTTGAGTAAAATCACAAAGAACTCTATGGAAAGTCAATTGAAAATGGAAAAAAAAAAGTATCTAAAATAATCTATCAGAAAAAAAAATTTCAAATAATACATCTAAAAGATGAACATAAACTAGAAACTATCAGTAAACATGGAGAAGAAATTGGATTCTAAGAGATATTGAAAAGAGAGAAAGCATTAGTCTTGGCAATTATCTAGATGAAGAAAAAGTAAGCAAAAAATATTTATATATACACATATCAATATCTGCTTTCTGACTTTGGTAGATGATTAGAATGTGATTTAATTAATGGAAGTATGGAATCCATAGAGATAAGTCCGTTTGGAAAAAAGTTGTTGAGTTCAATTTGGCACAATTTGATATTAAGATATCAGTGAAAATTGCAGTGGCGATATTAAGTAATCAGTGAGATATATATGTACCTCAAATGCAGCAGAAATAATTGAAAATTTTCTTTATAAATTATGGAAACATAAACAGTGAAATCAGAAGGTGCATGAGAAAGCAACACATTTAAAACACATGCAGAGGGCATGATCACATGATGAACATCCTATGAGTTATATAAAAGGGTCTACCTGCAATTGAAATGTGACTTGTTGTAGATCACAAAACTGATAAAAGACAGGATTAATATTTGAAATAGAGGTCTATTTTCTTGGAACGCACTCTCATTCCTTTTCTCTACCGGTCTTTGCTATCTCACTAAATATCTTTCATCCTTTAAAAGTCAGATAACAGCTGTAGGAAGCCACCCTATGCCCAAAATATATGTTAATCATACATCCTTTGTTGTTGTTGTTGTTGTTTGCCGTCGAGTCGGCCCCAACTCATAACGACCCCTCCTTGGGTTTCCGAGGCAGTTGTTGTTGTTGTTGTTATTTGCCATCGAGTCGGCCAGACTCATAGCGACCCCTCCTTGGGTTTCCGAGGCAGTATCACTACGGAAGTAGGAATGCCCAACCTTCCTTCCGAGGAGTAGCTGGTGGGTTTGAACCGCCAGCCTTCTGGTTAGCAGTCAAGTGCCTTAGGCACTATGCTACCAGAGCTCCTATACATCCTTTATACATATACATATACATATTTTTTACACTGAATTTCCATTTTTTCCCTGTTTATCTTCCCAAATAGACTATAAAATCTACAACACAGGAGACTAAAACCAGAATTTCATCATCCCTGAATCTAGAATCTACCACTCAGGCTTTCATTGCTTATTCTAAAAAAAAAAAAAAAAGTAACACTCCGGTCAAGCACTGTTTTATAGACTTACTCACGTAACCTTCACAAACCACTATGAAGTAAGTAATGTTATCATTCCTCTTTTACAGTTGATGAAATGGAGCATGACGAAACTAAGTATTAAGTAACTTCCCCCAAATCATACAAATGCTAAGTGGTGAAGCTGCAATTCAAAGCCATGCAATCTAGTTTCCAAATCCGTGGTGATGATGATTACACTGCACTGTCTCTACATGCTGAATATGTCATACTAAGTATTGCATCATCATCTGGATATACTTTTTTTTTCTCAAACGTCTTGCCATTCTATAATTTGTTCCTTTCATTTACAATGTTTATCTTTTCATGTTCCTTTTTTAGGGACTTCTATCTTCTTAACTTTGAGTTCAACCTTTCTTTCCATTGTGACGTCTTTCTTAACTCCTTAAGGCAAATTTGTATTGTTATCATCTCTTTACTCTCATAACCTATATATGTATATAAATAAATTGCTGCCCAGTTGATTATGTCTCATGGGGACCCCATATATTAATGGAAGCAGATCATCAGGCTTTTCTTCCACAGTGTTGCTGGGTGGGTTAGAACAGTCAATACTGTTGTTAACTGTTATATTAACAGCTGAGCACAAATCATTTGTACTCCTAGTACTCCAAATCCATATTTTATACCCTTCATCCCAATACATTATGCATTTTATGTTTTTCTCATTTCATAATGAGAATTCCTTTTGATTTGTGTACTATCAGAACAAACTGTACATTTCTGACAGGTAGAATTCAATTTATTGAACAAAAATAATGGACAGTCTAATTTAAAATAATTAAATTATAAATATGATGATAGCGCCCATCAGATAATTATAAATTAAACTAGTTTCTTTGATGTATAAAGACCCCCCAAAAAAAAACCTCACTGCTGTCAAGTCGATTCAAATCATAGCTACCCTTCCTTGGGTTTCTGAGGCGGTATCTCTATGGAAGTCGATTGCTCAATCTTCATTCTGAGAAATGGCTGGTGGGTTTGAACTTCCAGGCTTCTGATTAGCAGTCAAATGATTTAGGCGCTATGCCACCAGAGCTCCCATATAAAGACTAATGACATTTAAATTATAAATTATATAATTCTTCAAATGATGTAATTCAATGTTCATAATTTTGCATTGCAGTTATTTTAAATAGCTGTTATTTTACTGTTTATATTTCTTCAGAAATGACTAGCAATATCATTTATCATTAAGGACCGGAAATAAAGAAATACTCTCTGAAATTAGAGTTTTTGACTACATATGAGAACAGAACCTAGAACAGTGAGCTTTGTACTATGTTAAACAGCTTGTCAGGACATGATGTAGTGTCTTTCACTTGACTACTTTCTTTGAGGCTGGGATGGCATGGCTTAGATCTGCTATACTGTACAACTCCAGAGACACTACTGACATATATTCTATGTGCATCACGTCCCTGAAGATTGCTTAACTCAGAGCTTAAGCCATATGACACCTACTATTGGGAAGTTACTACTGTGTACAGAAATCTTAACTTACATACATTTTGGTAGTGATGACAGGAATAGAAAACATAGTATCCTTTTCCTGTGAGCAGATATTTGTGTATGTATGTGTAGGGTATTTGTAGCATACATGCAAAGTGATTTTATTTATAACGTTTATTCATAAGGTTAAGATTAATATTTCATTTACAGTTTCTTTCTTTTTTTTTTAATTTAAAACTATAACATCAGGAAACCTAACATTAATTGTCTGGGTGCACAGGTGAAAGTGGAATACACAAAGGGAAGTGAGGAAGTATTTGGGGATGATGAAATTGTTCTAAAACTGGATCTCAATGATGTTTTCACTGCTGTATGAATTTACTCAAATTCTGACTCATCTACAATTTAAAATGGGCTAATTTTATTATATGTAAATTAATCTCAAACTAAGATTTTAAAAGGTAGTATATATACCAAACACAAAAAACAAAATTCTCTGCTGTTGAACAGAATGAGACTCATAGAGATCCTGTAGGGTAGAGTAGAACTGCCCTATAGAGTTGTCAAGGGTGTAAATCTTTATGGAAGTAGACTACCTCATCTTTCTCCCACAGAGTGGCTAGTAGGTTCAAACCACAAACCTCTTGGTTAGCAGCCAATCACTTTAACCACTGAACCACTAGAGCTTGTATATATACCAAAAAATAAAAGCAAACCAAGCTCACTGCCCTCAAGTCAATTCTGACTCATAGCAACCCCTCCTTGGGATTCTGAGGAGGTGTCTATGGAAGTAGATTGCCCAGTCTTCCTTCCAAGCAGCGGCTGTTAGGTTTGAACCATCAGCCTTCTGGTTAGTAGTCCAATGCCTTAGGCACTATGCCACCAGAGCTCCCATATATACCAAAAGTCACCCAAAAATTTTGCTCAGGCATAAATATGCTAATAGAGGCAGAAAGTTCTATCCAGAAGAGTTGATGAAGAAAACACTTAAGGAAAATTAGAAGCCTAAGTAAGGGTGTAGAATGAATTCTTCAGGAAGAATGAGGTAGAACTTGGTAGAAGAATGCTGGAAGAAATAGACTGAACTCCATCAAGCAAGTAAAGGGAAATCATTGCACACAGCATGTATAGAAGTGAAAACAAATACTTCATGAAGAGTAAAGAGGAATCTGTTATTTTGTTTACTTATGTGACATTATTGAGTAGCAGAATCAGTACAAGTCTAGTAAGATAGAGACACTTGCATTCTGTGGGAAGAAAAAGTGACACTTCTCACTTAGATTAAATTGAGAGTACTTGAAGCCATTTGTAGTGATCTGTACCAAGAAGGAACTAGGGAATATCGACATGTCAATTTGTAAAACACTGCCAGATTTCCTCTTTGAGCAGAAAAATACATTTAGATGGAGATGGACATTTCTGTAAATTAGCAGGAAATGAAGGAGGAATAAAGTATTTACCTTCATGACCAGGCTGATTGAACTTTAAGGGAAATATGCATAAGCTCACTGTTATATACATTCTGTGAATGAAACATGGTATATTGTTGAGTTCTGCCCCGTAGTGGCACTGTTTGAGTGTCTGTTTGCTTCATTGTGCAGTAAGATGATTATTGTTTTCTTAAGACTACATCGGTGGTGTTGGCTATTCAGGCTGTGACCAAGCTCAAGCGTTGGTGACTGCTGCTACTGGTCAGAGCCCCACTGAGTATGTGGTGGATCTAGAATATCCTCACCTGGATGTGATCCATTTCTTCCCCTGAAATAAGACAGTATATGCTCAGAGGTGAAAGGATTCTTTAAGATCCATCCCAGCATAGTTTGATGTCTTACATTTTCTACAGAAAAGTCCATAAGTCTTTTATTGTTTTTCCTAGTGAAAGTATTAAAAAAAAAGTGCAATACTCATGTCAGTGGGAAACCACCCCAAAGTATGCAAATTTTGCTGCATTTTTCCCATTATAGAATAGTGAATCTAGATTATATCCTGTTGCTGTGGTTGTTGTTAGGTGCTATCAAGTCAGCTCCAACTAATAGCAATCCTACGTACAGCAGAGTGAAACTTTGTCCGGTTCTGCACCATCCTCACAGTGCTTGCCATGCTTGAGCCTATCACTGCAGCCACTGTGTCAATCCATCTTGTTGAGGGTCTTCCCCTTTTTCTCTGACCCTTTACTTTACCAAGCATGATATCCCTCTCCAGGGAATGATCCCTTTTGACAATATACCCAAAGTAGGTGAGACAAAGTCTGGCTATTCTCACTTACAAGAAGCATTCTGTCTGCACTTCTTCCAGGATAGATTGGTTCCTTCTATTGTCAGTCCATGGTATTTTCAATATTCTTCTCCAACACTACAATTCAAAGACATCAACTCTCCTTAAGTCTGCCCTATTGGTTGTCCAGCTTTCACATGCATACGAGGCTATTGAAAATACCATGGGTTGGGTTAGGCACACCTTAGTCTTCAAAATGAATCTTTGCTCCGTAACACATTAAAGAAGTTTTTTGCAGAAGATTTGCCCAGTGCAATGAGATTTCTGACTCCTTGATTGCTGCTTTCATAGGTGTTGATTGTGGATCAAATAAAATGAAACTCCTGAAATCTCAATCTTTTTTTTCCATTTACCATGATGTTGCTTATTGGTCCAGTTATGAGGATTTTTGTTTTCTTTTGTTGAGATGTAATCCACACTGAAGATGGTAGCCTTTGATCTTCATCAACTGCACTTTCACTTTCAGCAAGAAAGGTTGTGTCATCTTCATATCTTGGGATGTTAATGAGTCTTCGTCCAATCATAATGTCATGTTCTTCTTCATATAGCACATCTTAAATTGTACCCTATGGAAGCACAAATTTAAATATATATCTCAGTCTAGTTGAAAGACTAGAATCTAGAATCAGAGCATCAGATTCCTGGCTGCAACACTTACTAAAATCCACTGCCATCAGGTCAACTCAGATTCATAGCAATCCCCATTGGGTTTCCAAGGCAGTAAATCTTTAAGGGAGAGGATTGTCCCATCTTCCTTCCATGGAGTGTCTGATGGGTTTGAACCACCAAACTTCTAATTAGCTGTGAAATGCCTTAACAACTGCATCACTGGAGCTTCTCACTAGCTGTATGTTGTTGTTGTTGTTGTTAAGTGCCATCGAGTCGTTTCCGACTCATAGTGATCCCATGCACAGCAGAATGAAACACTGCCCAATCCCGTGCCAGCCCCACAATCCCTGCTATACTTGAGCCCATCATCGCAGCCACTGTATCAATCCATCTCCTTGAAGGCCTCCCCATCTTTTGTCGACCCTCCATGCTACCAAGCATGACATCCTTCTCCAGGGAATGGTCCCTTCTGACAACATGACCAAAATAGGTGAGA
>NW_006922235.1:849246-869126 GCF_000298275.1 Orycteropus afer afer
CTGATTCCTGTGTGTTCCATCTGGTGAAGTCCACGTGTACAGCCTCCGTTTGTGTTGTTGAAAAAAGGTGTTTGCAATGAACAAGTCGTTGGTCTTGCCATATGATCCTATAATACTCACATCTTAAAAATTTTTGAGAAGAGTAAAAGAAATAATAGTGAATGTATATATATATAAACTCTTGAATGTCGTTTGTTACATCATAAGTGCTGCACTTCAGATGTTCAAACTTACTTGACCTGGCAATACATATTATGAACTCAAATGTTCATTCTCCTACGTGTTTCCTGGCAATGGTAAATGATTATCTGCATGATTAATGTGGAATGCTACAGCAATATAAGAGAGACATTTAAATATTTAGTATATATAACTTATCTGGTAGCATAGTGCCTAAGGCACTTGACTGCTAACCAGAAGACTGGCGGTTCAAACCCACCAACCACTCCTCAGAAGGAAGGTTGGGCAATCTACTTCTGTAATGATACTGCCTCGGAAACCCAAGGAGGGGTCTCTATGAGTCGGGTCTGACTCAACAGCACATAACAACAACAACAACAATAACCTATCTGAGAATATGATCACACACAATTTTGTTGCTATTGTTCTTTGCCATCAAGTTGATTCCAACTCATGGAGACTCCATTTATGCAAGACTGAAACTGCTCATGAGGCTTTCAATGCAGGCCTTTTGGAAGCAAATTGCCAGGCTTTTCATCTGAGGCACTTCTGGTTGTGATGGAGCCATTGACCTTTTGACTAATAATCTAGCACTTAAATACTGCCCAGGGACATTTGGAGTACTTTAACAAGGGGGAGAGAAAATGGTGGCACATCAGTTAAGCACTCTGCTTCTAGTCAAAAGATCAGGATTTGAATCTACTACCACCTCCATGGGAGAAAGATATGCAGTCTGCTTCTGTAAAGATTACAGCATTGGAAACCCTATAAGGCATTTCTACTCTGTCCTATAATGTCTCTCTGAGTCAGAATTGACTCCTTTGGCAATGGGTTATGAGAAAATAGGAGATAGTTCTAAAAGGCTAAGAGAGCCAGACATCTCTCTTGTCTACCTGTAGTACATGGATTGAGCATAGTTAGAAACCAAGAAATTCTATTCCAGCTCTAATTACAGCTACTCAGACAAACTGCTTTTCCTAGTATATCCAAGATAGACTTTGCTATCCCAATCCTGCAAGCAGGGAATTTTTCCTCTTATGATGTGCCACACAGCCAAGTCACAATTTAGCTAAATGAACGTAATGTAGGTTGTCTTTTTCATGTCATTTCTCTCTCCTTTATCCCTCATCCCAAGATTCCTGGTAATATGTAAAATCCAAAAGATATTTGTTATAACACTGACGATTATGTTAGTAATTTAATAATTGTAAAATATCGATCAAATATATAGCTCAAGAATTAACAAACTTTCCTGTAAAGATCCAGATAGTAAATATGTTAGACTTTGCCAGCCATGTAATCTCTGTTTCAACTATTCAATTTTGCTGCAGTAGTATAAAAGCAGCCAGAGATAATATGAGATTATGTTCCAATAAATTTTATTTATGAACCATATTAAATGTAAAACACAGTTTTAGCTCACAGGTTATACATAAGCCTGCAGCAGGCAATTTTGGCCTGTGGGCCATGCTTTACTGTCCCCTGGTTCAGTATACGGAGTGAACCCACCCACTCTGCCTCCACACAGCCAGATGCCTTTGCTCATCACCTCACCAAATGTTGGGGAAAATATTCCATTTGTCTTCTGAGTGCTGTGGCATCTACTCTGCCCTCCCAAGGAGTTATTCTGATCAACTTTTCTCTGACCACTGAACAACTTAGTATCAGTTTTATGTTTGTCTACTACTCTCCAGAGTGAGAGAACTGTAGATACTAAAGAAAAGGTGTTTCTCTTTTAAGTCACAGCTTTTTCTCTACAGATATTTCCCCTGTTAGATCTTTTCAAAGAAAAAAAAAAAAAAAGATACTCATATACTCCATCATGTTGTGCAATCCTACTTTTGTAGTGATACTGCCTCTGACACCCAAGGAGGGGTCGCTATGAGTTGGGGGAGACTCGACGCCACATAACAACAACAACAACAACATACTCCATCATACTCACTGCCCAAACAAACCAAAGATTTTTATGATATGCTATTTCACCAAACTTACAATATTGTAATGCAAAGGATTCCTGGTAACTGTAGAAGTTGTGTGAAGGTCCTGGCTTGGTGCCATCTTCCAGCTCTTAATTGAATGCAAAATGCTGCTGCATTGCTTTTTTCTGCCATTGAATTTTTCTTAATTTATGAGAACATACATCAATCTTCTTCTGAAACACTTGCATTGTACTAAAGTACTATGTCTGTGTAACATCTTGCTTACTGACCTGTTAAGTGTTCAAGGAAAAATGTGAATAAAAATATATATATATATAGTGAATATATGCTTGGAAGTGTCATGCTTTAGTGAAACTTACAGCTTTCCCCTTCAACTTAAGTGCAAAGAATGATTGGGTAGCACTTTTGCAAATTTTCAAATAAAATCTATGTTATGTGTACAGTGCAATGAGGGCTAAATGTGCTTTTAAGATTATTGGAAACTATAGATCACTACCCAAGCAGGTCATCTATCACACAATCAAGCTTTTATTGGAAATTCTGACACCAATCTCCTTCCCTAGAATACTTGAAATCCTACTTCCTAACTAGAATAATAGCAATGTTATCACAAAAAAAAAAAAAAAGAGAAAATTGTCTTTCATTATTGCTTCCTCTAATGAAAATGTTTAATTATATTTCAACAATTATTCTTTAACTAGTATATGATTCACAAATTTACATTTATCTATTTTATTACCCTATACTAGCAACACATATTAAATACCAAAATAAAACTCAAAGGATATGCAAGAATGTTAAGAGTGATAAGAATGATGAAGTTTCAAAGGAAAGATTGTCTTGACACCAGTTTGCTACATGCATAGTCTCACCTAATAATTGATGATCAGTTTTCACATTTGAATATGAACTTGCATCAGAACTATAAATAATAACAAAGAAATAATGAGTGCTAATTGTGAAACAAGGAGCTCTGCTGGCACAGTGCTTAAAGCATTCAGCTACTAACCAAAAGTTCTGCTGTTGGAACCACGAGCCACTCTGTGGAAGAAACATGGGGCAAGTCACTTCCATAAAGGTTTACTTTTGTAAAAATTTATAGCCTTGGAAACATTTTGTAAGGTTCTAATCTGTCCTATAGGTTCACTGTGAGTTGTGATCTATTCAGTGACAGTGGATTTGATATTAAATTATGTGTGAAACAAAGTACATGATCAATATCAGTATTAATATTAAGCACACATATTAAAAGTAATTAAGCCCTAAATCCAAACATCATATCTATGTACATAGACCATGAGAGCAGCAAAGAGACTTAGAAGTCTCTCTTAACTATTTTTTAACCTATATCAGATACAAAAACTAATGTGTAGAGAGAGAAAGTGAATGATCTGAGCTTGTCTAAAGAATAAGTAGAAGAGTCTGTTGTTGTTAGGTGCAATTGTGTCGTTTTTGACTCATAGCGACCCCATGCACAGCAGAACAAAACACCGCCCGATCCCGTGTCAGCTCCACGATCCTTGCTATACTTGAGCCCATTGTTGCAGTCATCATGTCAATCCATCTCATCAAAGGTTTTCCCCTCTTTCGTCGACCCTCCAACTTACTAAGCATGACATCCTTCTCCAGGGAATGGTCCCCTCTGACATCATGACCCAAGTAGGTGAGATGAAGTCTGGCCATTCTCACTTCCAAGAAGCATCTCAGCTGCACTTCCTCCAGGACAGATCTGTTAGTTCTTTTAGCAGTCCATGGTACCTTCAGCATTCTTCACCAACACCACAACTCAAAAGCATCAACTCTTCTTCGGTCTTCCTTATTCATTGTCCAACTCTCACATGAATACGAGGTGATTGGAAATATCATGGCTTGTGTCAGGCACACCTCAGTCCTCGAGGAGACATCCTTGCTCCTCAGCACTTGAAAGACTTCCTTCACAGCTGACCTGCCCAATGCTACACATTGTCTAATGTCCTGACTGCTGCTACCATTGGTCTCAATTGTAGAACCAAGCAACGTGAATCATTTGACTACCTTAATCTTTTCTCCATTTATCGTGATGCTGCTTATTATAGGTTCAGTTGTGAGAATTTTTGTCTTCTTTATATTGAGATGTAATCCATACTGCAGACTGTGTTCTTCAATCTTCATCACTAAGTGCCTCAAGTCTTCTTCACTTTCAGCAAGCAAAGTTGTATCATCACCATATCTCAGATTGTTAATGATTCTTCCTCCAATCCTGATGCCACATTTTTCTTCATATAGTCCAGCTTCTCGGATTATTTGCTCATCATATAGACTGAATAAGTATGGGGAAAGGATACACTCCTGACACACTCCCTTCTTGATTTTAAACCATGCAGTGTTCCCTTGTTCCATTCAAATGACAGCCTCCTGGTCAAGGTACAGGTTCCTCATGAGTACGATCAAGTGTTCGGGAATTCCCATTATTTTCAATGTTATGCATAATTTGTCATGATCCACACAATCTAATGCCTTTGCGTAGTCAATAAAACACAAGTAAACATTTTTCTGGTATTCTTTGCCTTGGACCAAGATCCATCTGACAACAGCTATAATATCCCTTGTTCCACATCCTTTTCTGAATCCAGATTGCACCTCTGGAAGTTCTCTGTCAATATACTGCTGCAAACGTTTTTGAATTATTTTCAGTAAGATCTTACTTAGTGCGATATTAATGATATTGTTTGATAATTTCCACATTCTGGGGGATCACCTTCTTTTAGAATGGGTACAAATATGGATCTCTTCCAGTCAGTTGGCCAGGTAGCAGTCTTCCAAATCTCTTGGCATAATCGAGTGAGTGCCTCCAGTGCAGCATCTGTTTGTTGAAATATCTCAATGGGTATTCCATCAATTCCTGGAGCCTTGTTCTTCACCAATTCTTTCATTGCAGCTTTGACTTCCTCCTTCAGTACCATTAGTTCTAGATCATATGCCACCTCCTGAAATGGATGAAGATCGACCAGTTCTTTTTGGTACAGTGACTCTGTGTATTCCTTTCATCTTCTTTTGATGTTCTCTGCATCCTTCAATGGTTTGCCCTTAGAATTTCTCAATTTTGCAACTTGAGGCTTAAATTTTTTCTTCAGTTCTTTCAGCTTGAGAAATGCCAAGCATGTTCTTCCCTTTTGGTTTTCTAACCCCAGGCTTTTGCACATTTCATTATAGTGATTGGGTTTGTCTTCTCGAGCTGCTCTTTGAAATCTCCAGTTAAATTTTTTATCTTGTCATTTCTTCCATTTGCTTTAGCTACTCTCCACTCAAGGACAAGTTTCAGACTCTCTTCTGTCATCCATTTTGGTCTTCTTTTCTTTTGTTGTGTTTTTAGTGACCTTTTGCTTTCTTCATGTATGATGTTCTTGATGTCACCCTACATTTTTTCTGGTTTTTGATCATTGGTGTTCAATGCATCAAATCTATTCTTTAGATGGTCTCTAAATTCAGGAGGGATATATTCTAGATCATATTTTGGCTCTCATGGACTTATTTTAATTGTCTTTAACTTCAATTTGAACTTACGTATGGGCAGTTGATGGTCTGTTCCACAATCAGCTCTTGGCCTGGTTTTGGCTGAAGATATTGAGCTTTTCCATCGCCTCTTGCCACAGATGTAGTCAATCCGATTCCTGTGTGTTCCATCTGGTGAAGTCCACATGTACAGCTGCTGTTTGTGTTGTTGAAAAAATGTGTTTGCCGTGAACAAGTCGTTGGTCTTTCAAAATTCTACCATGTGAGTACCAGCGTAATTCCTGTTACCAAGACCAAATTTTCCTACTACTGGTGATTCCTCTTTGTTTCCAACTTTTGCATTCCAGTCATCAGTGATAATTAACACATCCTGATTGCAAGTTCAGTCAATTTCAGACTACAGAAGTTGATAAAAATCTTCAATTTCCTCATCTTTGGCTTTGGTAGTTGGTGCATAAATTTGAATAATAGTCATATTAACAGGTCTTCCTTGTAGGCGTATGGATATTATCCTATCACTGACAGCATTGTACTTCAGGACAGATCTTGAAACATCCTTTGTGATGATGAATGCCACGCCATTCCTCTTCAAACTGTCATTCCCGGCATAGTAGATCACATGGTTGTCTGATTCAAAATGGCCAAAACCAGTCCATTTCAGCTCACTAATGCCAAGGATATCAATCTTCATGCATTCCATTTCATTTTTGACAACTTCCAATTTTCCTAGATTCATACTTTGTACATTCCAAGTTCCAATTATTAATGGATGTTTGCTGGTGTTTCTCCACAATTTGAGTGGTGCCACATCAGCAAATGGAGGTCTCGAAAGCTTTACCTTATCCATATGAGTAAGGCTTATTTTACTTTGATAATGCAGCTCTTTCCCAGTCCTACTTTGAGAGCTTACTAAGCTAAGTGACTCATCTTCCTCTCTGTATTGGACAATTTTTCTAGACTATTCATAAATTTGCACAATAATACATCAGACAGTTTTTCTCAGCTATTCATAAGGTTTTCCCTGGCCATGTCTTTGAGAAGTGGATGGCCTCCTCCTTTTTACTAGTCTGTCTCAGTCTGAAATCTGGGCTGATACCTGTGCAACAGGTGCACCCCACTGGGTTTGAAACACCAGTGGCACAGTCTCAGGACTCACAGCAACACATCACCACAGTAGGACAAACCGACAGACAAGTTTGTCTCCCTTAGATGTTGGAAACCCTTCCAACCACCCTTACCTGGATCCCTGCGGGTAACTCCTCGATCTGTTCCAGTCCCCTTTGCCTTTTCTGTCTTCTCCCTGCCTTCCTGCCTCGCTCCTTGTAAGCCATGGCCTGGGTTTCCTGTCTTCACCTGGGTCCCTGTAGCTGACTCCTCGATCTGTTCCAGTTCCCTTTGCTTTTTTTGTCCTCTCCCTGTTTCCTATCTCTCTGCCTGATCTTAAGTCCCTGGAATCTGAATAAGAATGCTATCACTTTAAAATCCAAAATGGCTGCCACTTGTAAACATTAAAAATGGCTGTGCCCTCGGTCACTTTAAATATCCAAAATGGCTGCCATGTGTAAACAATCAAAATGGCTGCACCCTCTGAACAAACAAGAAAGTCAGCAAAAAAACAAGAAAACCTGCAATATCTGGGGATAGAGCAATAAGAGAAAAAAAGCAGAGAAGGAGAATAATGAAGAAAAATGGGGAAAATGCAAAATGAAAAACAAAGAATGGGGTTAACCACAAGAAAAAAAAAGAATAAATATTTGCAACAGGAACAGGGAAAAGAAAAAAGCTATAAACTAGGACTTGGGAGGGGAATAATAGTAAAAGGGACAAAAGTATTAATAATAGTTTTAAAACAGACAAAAGCTAGCAAACTAAAAACCAGAAAAAAAAGAGAAAAGAAAAAAATTGGGCGAGGGTAGGGCAGGGCACCCAGGCCCTACCTGAGCACACAGAGTGGGATGGAGTTCCTGCAGGCCCAGAAGGTGGATGGAAGTGGGGGATGGCCGCACCTCCATTCACCAAGCAGGTGTGGGGTATAAAAGTAACAAGGGGAATGTCGCACTTTTTCAGTCGTCCAGGTCCGGAGTGTCCTTGGGTCTACTCGGATATCTTCTGGAGACTAGAAGTCTGAATTCCAGGTGCTGGCTCTCAAGGAGGTTTCTCTCTCCATGTGTCTCAAAAATTTCAATACATATTTCTCCGATAAAAGTCAGTTCTTGTAAAACTGGAGGTAGACAATCATGACTCCCACTTTAGTTTTGTGTATTTCACTGTACATAAATTATATTTCAATAAAATACATTAAGATTGAAAAAAAAAAAAAAAAAAAAAAAACACTATTATAGTCACATGCTGCCTGGTAAAATTCAGGCTTTGCTTAGGGTGACCAGAGTCTCATTTAACAAAATGTTTTTCAAATTCCTAATTCAATACTCTTTCTCTCCATGCTAAAACTGGTTTAGGTTTAAAACCCAGGAACCAAATCCTTTACCACTGAGTCAATTCCAACACATCCTGACTATAGGACAGAATAGGAAAGCTCTATAGGATTTCCAAGGCTGTAATCTCCACAGAAGCAGGCTGCTACATCTTTCTCCCAAGGAGAACCTGATGGGTCCAGTTGCTGACCTTCCTATTCATAACTAAGTCCTTTAACCACTGTATTCCTGGGCTCCTTGCTTTAGAATCTGGGTTGCCATATTTAGCAAATAAAAATACAAAACTCACAATTATATTTGAATTCCAAAAAGAAAAACCTATCTTTTCTAGTATAATTGCATGTTATGCAATATCTAAGGAGTTCTGGTAGTACAATGCCTAAGGCATTTGACTGAGAACCAGATGGCTGGTGGTTCAAACCCACCAGATACTCTGCACAAGGAAGATGGGACAATCTAATTCAATAAAGATTTACCACCTGGGAAACCATATGGGGGTGGCTATGAATCGGAATTGACTCAATGGCGGTGGATTTGGTTTTGGTTTATATAATATCTGAGATCTGTTGTTGTTGTTGTTAGGTACAATTGAGTTGGCTCTGACTCACAGTGACCCTATGTATAACAGAAAGTAGCACTACCCTGTCCTGTGCTAGTCTCACAAACCTTGCTTACCTGCCCATTGCTGCAGGTACTAAGATGGCCCTCAGTCCATCACGTTGAGGACATTCCCCTCTTTCATTGACCCTCCACCTTATCACGCACTATATTCTTCTACAGGGAATGGTCTCTCTGACCACATGACCAAAGTAGGTGAGAAGAAATATGGCCATTCTCCCTTTCAAGGAGAATGTTCCAGTTCCACTTCCTCCAGGGCAGATTTGTTTTTCCTTCTGGCAGTCCATGGTACTTTTGGTATTCTTCACCAACACCACAACTCAAAATCACCAACTCTTCTCCAGTCTTCCTTATTCATTGTCCAACTTTCACATGCATACCCAGAGACTGAAAACACCATGTGTTGGGTCAGGTGCCCTTTAGTCCTCAAAGAGACATCTTTGCTCTTCAGCACTTTAAAGAGGTCTTTTGCAGCATATTTGTCCAGCACAACACATCATCTGATTTCTTGACTGCTGCTTCCATTGGCTCTGGTAGCATAGTGGCTAAAGCACTTGACTGCTAACCAGAAGGCTGGCGGTTCAAACCCACCAGTCACTCCTCGAAAGGAAGGTTGGGCAATCCTACTTCCGTAGTGATACTGCCTCGGAAACCCAAGGAGGGGTGGCTATGAGTCAGGGCTGACTCGATGGCACACAACAACAACAACAACAGCTTCCATTGGTGTTGATTGTAGAAACAATATGATATCTTTGACAACTTCAGTCTTTTCTCCATTTATCATGATGCTGCTTATTGGTCCAGTTGTGAGAGTTTTTGTTTTCTTTAAAGAGGTGTTAAAATATCTGTGATAGCCTTTTATTAAAATTACTGTTGTTTATCTGAAATTTAAATTCAAGTGGTGTAAAATCAATCAGATTTAATTCTTCCTATTCCAACTATAACAGTGATGCAGTCTTTTTATGCCCAAGCACCTGGAGTCAATACAAAAATTTCACATGTTAAGGGGGTCAATAAACTAAGCTGAAAAATCTGTATAACATATCAGACACCACCTGCAAGTTCAGAGGTTCCTAGGCCACCCTCAATCCAAATCAACTGACTACAAATTTATTGAATTCCCACTATCCACTCAGGGCATCAACTACATGCTCAGGGTCCCAAGCACATCCACACATTTGATTTGCTGGCTGTAAATTTGAGAGTTCCCACTACCCCACCCCACCCCCATAGTTCAATAATTCACTAGAACAACTCACAAAACTTAAGAAAGTACTATACTTATGATTAAAACCAACACCAAACCTATTGCTATTGAGTCAATTCTAACTCATAGAGACCCTACAGGACTGAGTAGAATTGATCCATAGGGTTTCTTAGGCTATAAACTTTAGAAAAGCACATCTTTCTTCCACAGAGAAGCTGGTGGGTTTGAACTGCTGAACTTTTGGTTAACATCACAGCACTTAACCACTATGCCACCACAGCTTCACTTCATAATTAAAATTTTGTTATGAAGCATACATATCAGGACCAGCAAAAAGAAGAGATGCATATGGCAAAGTTTAGGAGAGTGTCCGACATAGAGCTTCTGGATGTGTTATTTTCCCAGAGTATAAATGCCTATCATCAACCAAGAAGCTCAGCCCAGCTTCAGTGTCCAACATTTTTATTGAGGTTTTATTATGTAGGTAGAGAAACCAAAGTTCAGTAATAGAATTCTCCCCATCCATGCAAGTGAGAATTGAGTGGTGGTTTGAGCTCTAGCCAGTGTACCCACCTCAAGCAAAGACGCCACCCATCTATCAGTGAAGGATTGTGAGTTGCTATGATGTTGAACAGGTTTCAGTGGAGCTTCTACACTAAGACATACTTGGAAGAAAGTCCTGAAATCTAAAAAAAAAAAAAAAAGTCTAAAATCTGCCAATGAAAACCCTGTGAATCACAATGGCCAGATTTCATTGTGCCTGAGATCACCATGAGTCATAGTCCAGCTAGACTTGCAGCACTTAATAACAACAAAATTATGTAGGTGCATGTCTTGGTTCTCCAGAGATGTAATAATAGAAATGCCACAGTGAATGGTTTTAACAAACAGGAATTTATTCTCTTATAGTTTAGGAGTCTAGACATCCAAATTCAGAGTTCTGGCCTGTTCTGGTTACCTAGTGCTGCTCCGAATATACCATAAATAAGAGAGCTTAAACAAATGAGATTTTATTCTTACAATTTGGAGGCTTTAAGTCCAAGTTCAAAGTGCTAGGCTCCAGGGGCTGGGTGAAAGCCGCTCAACCTTGTGGTCCAGCTCTGCTTCCTGCTCCTGGCCCACTGGAGCTAAAGGTATTTCTTCACTCAGACAGCCGCTGGCTGCTGAGGCTGACAAACCCAAAGTTGACAAGTAAAAAGGCATATTTGCAATGTTACCAAACTACACAGCAGGCCATTCATTCAAGTCCATTGTAAGTCCCAAGGTCAGCAGAGCATAGCAGGCTGCTGCACAATGAGAGGGCTACATGCAGGGTCCAAGCATGCCATACGCTAGAGACCATTCCCAAGGCTTCTCCTTATATACAGGAAGCAGACTACAACCCAAAGGAAGCTACTCAGCAGCTTGTGGTAGATCCCACCATGGAGTTGATTGCCAGTCTCATCATGGGGAATACTACCACCAGCTGCCCAGCCACTCAACCAGGCCCAGCCAAGTTGACACACAAACATAACCATCACATGGCCCTAGGGCCTGTGTGAAGGCCTCTCAACCTTGGGCTTCAGCTTTGCCTCTGGTTCCAGGCCCGCTGGAGCTGAAGCCATCTTTTAACTCAGGCAGCTGGAAGCTGCTGAGCCTGATAAATCCAAGGTCAGCAGGAAAAATATCACAATCCCAAGATCAACAGGCAACACTGCAAGCCACTGGTTCAAATCTGGGAACAATCTCAAGATCAGCAGGCAACATGGCAAGCCATTGGTCTCAGTCCAGGACCTGGAGATGAAAACTCAGCCACATGTAGGAACCAAATGTGCCACAAAGCTAGTAACCTTCCTCAAAGCTTCCCCATATGTAAAGGAAGCAAGCCACACACCAAAGGCCAACTACTTATCTGGTCACAGCAGTTTCCACCATGGAGGTTATTATAATCTCATCATGGGGAGTAACTACCTCCAGCAATCAAGGCACTCAAAACCACGGCCCAACCAAATTGACACATAACCTTAAATACCACAGTATATATGATTGAATTATTACTCACATGATGGAACTTAATCTCCACCCTTGTTTCCTTCCTATGAGGTCAGTCTGATATCAATTATTCTGTCTGGTGAGTACCACATGGTGGGTCACTTTGTTAACACAAGCAATCAGGTGTGGTCTGAAGCTGTCTATGAAAATAGAGATACTCCAGTGACTCTGGACATTTTAAAGTTTTAGAAGTTATCTCTCAGGAATCAAGGATAAGACAACATTCTTTAAGTAGATTAATTATTTGCTCTGCAATTGGACATACTGTACTTTATCTGGCAACCATATTTAGGATAACAAAAGGCAACAGTTTTAGAGAATCTAGACCTGGAACATGCAGTTTTCAACCTCTGAAAATCACAACTTTGGCCAAACACTATTATTACTGGGAGAAATCCTATTCATCCTTAAATGTATACTTAGTGTTAGCCAACTTTAGAGTTTGTTCAGTAGAAATTCACCTTTGATTCTTCCATGCTAACAATGTATTTCAATTATACTTTTTTCTACATTTAATCAGATTCTTCCAGGACCTACATATTAGATATATATGTATGTCCCTAGGCTGTTGTGAAAGAGCTCTGGTGGTACAGTGGGTAAGGCATTTGGATGCTAAGCAGAAGGTCAGCCTTTCAAATTCACCAGCTTCTCTGTGAAGGGAAGATGAGGCAATCTATTTCCAGAAGTATTTACAGCCTTTTGGAAACCCTATAGGGGTGACTATGAGTCAGAATTAACTTGATGGCAGTGGATTTACTTTTTGTTTGTTTGTTTTGTTTTTTTGTGCTGTTGTGGGTTCATGGAATATTTGCTGTTGTTACTGGTCCACTATAAATGAATGTGTCCACAATATATGAAGACCGATAACCTTGAAGCAATATTATATCTACACAGTATGATTAAAAAGAGGAATTCTTATCGGTAGTAGCTACCTGACCAAGCCTATATCATTCTGATGTCACCTTATTCCATTGTCATCATCATCATCTTGATTATAATCATTATCATCAAGGAAGTCACACCTTATTATTGAATGATTACTGTACTGGCACTCTGAAGGTCACTTTGAATTAATATGTTCACTTGAACTTCACAACAGTATGAGCAGGGAAATTCCCATCGTTCTCACCACTTTTCCAATGAGGAAACTAAGCCTACTGTTTAGAATAAGAAGAAGTTATTTAGGTCGCCCACAATTACATAATAGGAAATGGCAGAGTTGTGTTTCAAACACAAGACCTTTGTTTTTACTACTTCTGGAATAACTTCAAACACTCATGGAAGTCTTGTAGCCCATTTAAACTGACCAATATATGGAGCCATCCAACCTGTAATTCAAAAATTATTTTCACACAATACAAATGGACTTCCTTGTGTACAGATAAAAAGCAGGCATTTCAGCTATTGGATAAAATGAACTATTGTTCTATTGACTTCTTCCATCTGTGGTTTTGTCAGTTCCTCAGCCATTGGAGGCCTATAATTATATTGTGGTATCTATATTACAATTCCTCTCCCTTCTTCCAAGAGAAACACTGCTTATTTCATTTTTAATTAAATCGACTAAAGTCTCTGTGTGCATCATAACAATAAGAAGAAAGTGTACACTTACTGCATGTTTACTATGTACCAGGTGTTATTTTTAATGTCATGCATGCACAAATTAATTAAAAGTTTACAACATTCCTTAGAATGTTGCTCTATTATCACACATGTATTAAAAATAGATACTAAAGAAAGAAGAGACCAAAACAGTTGCTAAGATCTCACTAGCGAGTGTCAAAGATGGACCCCCAGCCCCTCAGAAACCCCAGAGAACCAAGATTATAGAATTTTCCATGATCATCCAGTTCCGTGAAGCTAGGACATACTCTCTCTGGAGTGCAGAGAGTACCTATTTTGTGTCATACTCCATTGCACTCATCCTAGAGGAGAATATCATTGTATTACTGATGATTAGCAAACATTTCTCAAGAGTTTTATTCAAAGCCCTCTATCCCCAAGATCCAGGTCATGAGCATCACTGTTGTTGTTGTTGTTGTTGTGTGCTGTCGAGTCAGAACTGACTCATAGCAACCCTCCTTGGGTTTCCAAGGCAATATCACTATGGAAGTAGATTGTCCCATCTTCTTCCAAGGAGTGGCTGGTGGGTTTGAACTGCCACTCTTCTGGTTAGCAGTCAGATGCCTTAGGCACTATACTACCAGAGCTCCTTGAGCATAACTAGATATCTCAAAAGAACCCCTTTATTCTGATCCTCATTACTCAGGATACCAGGATTTCTAAATCAAATTTCTCTTTGCATATTGAATTTCTTTCCCAGCACTCTCCTTAACCCTGTTGCCTTACAGAATACAACTTATGCAGCCTGGATAGAACTAGAGGAATCTGAATATGAATCACAGGATGAATCTGCATAAATCTAGGCCATGGCTTCATGCAGAAAACCTCAGGACTTTTCAGTGTATAAGGGAAAGGGTGAAAAACAGCAAAGTAACTGTGAAGTATTTACTTCCAGGTGAAATTGAGTATGTTGGAAGTAATTTTTGTTTTTCAATTAAATGTCAAATTAAAAGAACATGAACAGGTAGTTTTTGTTCATCATATTGATTTTTGTAAGCATGCAGTTGTTTTAAAACAGTTTTCCCTTCAAAACACTTGCTAGGACAGATTTTGATGATTTTATATTTAATTGTCTTTAATTAGAACTATAAAACCATAGCACCTTAAGTAGTTTTATTGAATTAAAAACCAACAACAAAAAACAATCATTTGAAGAAAAAAAAAGGATATAATTTCTACATATCAAAGCCTGAGAGATGACACTTAGCTCATTTAAATATCTTTGAAATAATTTCCTTCTAAATTTTTATATTTGACCGTAAAATTAGTTTCCTTTGAAAATAATTATAAAATTTAATTCTACATAATTCCTAAATCTTATCATTCTATATGAGCGAAATTAAATCTATTGACCAATTATTTATTTATTTATTTACTTACTTACTTATATAGGTCATTTGTGTTAACTGTGGCATTTCCTCTTACAAGTATAGCCATGTTTTCCACTAAATAATCTATAAGGTTCTTTGTTGGATTATTTGCCATTACTGTTCGTCTACTCTTTCTTTCATAAAAAACAGCATTTGTACATAGTTAAATATAAACTATATTATGACGTATGTTGACAAACCTGGAAGTGTGGCTATAACTTCTTATACAGTAAATACATTCAGAACTTTTGTCAAATTTGAGATTCAGTAAATTTTTATCTTTGTACTTGTCTAGGTTTACAGTGACTTTTGAGGGACTGAAACTCTACCCTGTTTTTTCCCAGAGTTCTTTATTTTCTAAATTATTCTTCTGCAACACCTCCCCATACTTCCATACCTTTAATTACATCCTTCATTCTTTCAGTTTAGATAGTGAAAGGCAGAAGATAATCTGATTGTTTAACTTCATACTAGAGTATGAGTAGCTGTATTTTGCAAGGATATTATGTTAGAAATGACATATTTGAAAGGAGGCACTTATATTATAAATACCCAAATTTTCAGCATCTATTTTTGTGCCTTATGTGTGGTGTAGGCTGACACTTTATGTAGTTCAGGTTACCATCTCAAGGATTTACAGCTTTGAAATGAGAATTACTGAGATGTAAGACTCTATGATGTCTCTGAGGGCCAGAGAGTTAATCACTCAACTATTAAACAAAAGATTAAGGGCTTGAGTTCACCTAGAAACACCTGATGAAAAGCTTGGTGATTTACTTTTTGAAAGATTATAGCATTGAAAATGCTATGGAGTACATTTATACTCCTACACTTAACAAAAACCAAACTCATTGCCATGGAGTCAGATCCAACTCATAGTAGCAACCCCTCTTTGAGTTTCCTAGGTGGTATCACTACGGAAGTAGATTGCCCAACCTTTCTTCCGAGGAGTGGCTGGTAGGTTTGAATGACCAGGCTTCTGTTAGCAGTCAAATGCCTTAGGCAGTATAGGTCACCATTAATTGTTATTAACTTGACAACTGTTAAGACTCTCTATAATGCATCACAATTTATAAAAAAAAAAAAATGTCCTATATGCTAAAGTAAAAAAAAAAAAAAAAAAGAAAAGAAAAGAGCCCTGGTGGCACAATGATTAAGAGCTTAGTTATTAACCCTAAAAATTCAAACCCACTGTGAGGGGAAAATAAAAAATAAATTAATTAAAATAAAAATCTCTGACAATCTGCTCCTGTAAAGATTACGTCCTAGGAAACCCTTTGGGCAAGTTCCACAATGTCTTATCAGGTCTCTGAGAGTCAGAATTGATTTGACAACAACAACAGCAACATACAAAAGGAAAACTATTATTATTTTTAAAAGAGAGAGGACTATGTCTTTTTTTTTTTTTTCCCCCAAATCTATCACAGTGCTGTGCCCAATAGCTAGACAATCTGGATGTATTTGTGAGTTAATGTCAAATAGAAAGTTATGAAATGTGTGAAATATGTAACACTTTTATATGTAATGCAATAGAATAGTTAATAGCTCAGAGTAAGAGTATATAGATTTATGATACAACTCCACCATTTAGTAGCTTGTGACCTTGTGCAATGTGCTGCTCTTTTCTGAGTTTCAGGTGTTTCGCCTGTGTAATGATGATCCTGATACTCATTGGCTGAATTAAGCAAATAAATCTCTTAGGACTGTTCCTAACACATAATAAAAAACCACACTCACTGCCATTGAGTCAATTCCAACTCATGGTAATCCTCAATAGGTTTTGAGGTGGTAGATCTTTACAGAAATAGATCACCCCATCTTCATTTAGCAAAGCAGCTGAGAGTTTGAACCATTTTCCTTCAGGTTAGCAGCCAAATGCCTTATCTAGTATGCCATCTGTTGTTGTTGTTGTTGTTAGGTGCCCTCGAGTTGGCTCTAACTCATAGTGACCCTACAAACAACAGAACAAAATACTGCCTGGTCATGTGCCAGCTTCACAATACATGAGTCTATCATTGTAGTCACTGTGTCAATCCACCTCGCTGATGACTTTCCCCTCTTTGTTGATGCTCTACTTTACCAAGCATGATATATCCTTCTCCAGAGAATGGTCCTTTCTGACCAAAGTAGGTTGAACAAAGTCTGGCCATTCTCACTTCCAAGGAGCATTCCAGCTGCACTTCTTCTAGGACAGATATGTTAGTTTTTTTGGCAGTCCATGGTATTTTCAGTATTCTTTGCTAACACCACAACTCAAAAGCAACAACTCTTCTTTGGTCTTCATTATTTATTGTCCAACTTTCACATGCATATGAGGTGATTGAAAATATCATGGCTTGGGTTATGCACATCTTAGTCTTCAAAGAGACATCCTTGCTCTTAGCACTTTAAAGAGGTCTTATGAAGCAGATTTGCCCAGTGCAATACATCATCTGATGTCTTGATGACTGCTTCCATTGATGTTCATTGTGGAAACAAGTAATATGAAATCTTTGACATCATCATTATTTTCTCCATTTATCATGGTGCTGTTTATTGACCCATTTGTGAGGATTTTTTTCTTCCTTGTGTTGAGATGTAATCCATACTGGAGACTGTAGTCTTTAATCTTCATCTGTAAGTGCTTCAAGTCATCCTCACTTTTAGCAAGCAATGAAGGAATGAGCCTCCTTCCAATCCTGATGCCATGTTCTTCTTCATATAGTCCAGTTCCTCAGGTTATTTGCTTAGCATACAGATTGAATAAGTATGGTGAAACAATACAACATGCTCCCTTCCTGATTTTAAACCATGTAGTATCCCCTTGTTCTTTTTGAACAACAGCATCCTGGTCTATGTATAGGTTCCTCATGAGTACAATCAAGTGTTCTGGAATTCCCATTCTTCTCAATGCTATTGATAAGTTGTTATGATCCACACAATTGAATGCTTTTGCATAGTCAATAAAACACAAATATATTTCTGGTATTCTTTGATTTCAGTCAAGATCCCTCTGACATTAGCAATGATATGCCTTGTTCCACGTCCTTTTCTGAATACAGCTTGCATTTCTGAAAGTTCTCTGTCAATATACTACTGCAACCATGTTTTAATTATCTTCAGCAAGATTTTACTTGCATATATTAATGGTATTGTTCAATAATTCCCACATTCTGTGGAATCACCTTCTTTGGAATGGGTACAAATACAGATATCTTCCAGTTAGTTGGCCAGGTAGCTGTCTTCCAAATTTCCTGGCATAGCTAAGTGAGTGTCTCCAGAAGGGCATCCATTTGCTGAAACATCTCATTGGGTATTCTGTCAATTCCTAGAGCTTTGTTCTTCGCCAATACCTTCAGTGTAGCTTTGACTTCTTCCTTTAATACCATTGGTTCCTGATTATATGCCCCTTCCTGAAATAGATAAAAGTGGTAGTTAAAGTTGTGTGTCAACTCGGTTGGGCTGGGTGGCTGGTGGTACTTATTCCCCGTGATGAGACTGGCAATCCACTCCATTGTGGGATCTACCTCAAGCAACTGAGTAACTCCTTTAAGGATGTGGTCTGTTTCCTGTATATTGGCAACAGTCTTGGGAAATGGTCTTTAGCTTATGGCACCCTTGAACCCTGCATCTAGTCATGTTGTTGTTCAGCAGCCTGCCATGCTCTGCCGACCTCAGGGCTTACAGTGGACTTGAATTAATGGCCTGCCATGTGGTTTGGTAACATTGAGACTGTGACATTTTATTTGTCTACCTTGGGCTTGTTAGCCTCAGCAGCCAGTAGCTGCCTGAGTGAAGAAATGCCTCCAGTTTCTTTGGGCCGGGAGCAAGAGGCAGAGCTGAAGCCCAAGGTCAAGGGGCTTTCATACAGCCCCTAAAGCCTGGCATTTTGAACTTGCACTTAAAGCCTCCAGACCATGAGAGAATAAACTCCTGTTTATTCAAGCCATCATATTTGTGGTATATTCTTATCAGAAAAGTAATGGGTAACTAGAAGAATGAATATCAACCAGTTCTTTTTGGTATAGTCACTCTGTGTATTCCTTCCATTTTCTTTTGATGTTTCCTGCATCATTCAATATTTTGCCCATAGAATCTTTCAATACTGCAACTCAAGGCTTGAATTTTTCCTCAGTTCTTTCAGCTTGAGAAATGCCGAGCATGTTCTTCCCTTTTGGTTTTCTAACTCCAAGTCTCTGCACATTTCATTATAGTAATTGGCTTTGTCTTCTTGAGCTACTCTTTGAAATCTTCTGTTCATCTCTTTTATCTTGTCAACTCTCCCATTTGCTTTAGCTACTCTCAGCTCATGGGCAAGTTTCAGAGTGTGTTCTGACATCCATTTTGGTAACTGTCACCAGAGCTGTTAAAAAGCACTCCCTATATGCACAGTAGGGATTTCTGGTAGCGTAGAACCTAAGGCACTTGACTGGTAACCAGAAGGCTAGAGGTTCAAACCCACCAGCCACTCCTTGGAAGGAAGGTTGGGCAATCTACTTCTGTAGTGATACCACCTTGGAAATCCAAGGAGGGGTCGCTGTGAGCCATGTCTGACTTGACGGCACATAACAGCAACAACATCAACATATGCACAGTAAAACCTGCAAAAGCTGGAAACTGTGTAAGGAAGAAATCTATCAGAGAAGTAAAACTCAAATATTTTCCACTAAAATGAATGACAATGAAGTGGTAATACTGTACCCTGTCTAAAGCAGAAAGCTTAGGAGACCCAGAAACACAAGGCAGTTCAATGAGTTTTGGCTTTCACAGGTTTCACTGTAGTAGCTCTAATTATGGAGCCTTGGTGGCATAGTGCCTAAGGCATTTGACTGCTAACCAGAAGGCTGGCAGTTCAAACCCACCAGCCATTCCTCAGAAGGAAGTTTGGGCAATCTACTTTCCTAGTGATACTGTCTTGGAAACCAAGAGGGATGTTATGAGTCGGATCCAACTCAATGGCAGTGAGTTCAGTTTGGTTTTGATTAGTTATATTTATTTTCAA
>NW_006922235.1:869984-872468 GCF_000298275.1 Orycteropus afer afer
TGTTATGTGCCGTCGAGTCGGCCCCGACTCATAGCGACCCCTCCTTGGGTTTCCGAGGCAGTATCACTACGGAAGTAGGATTGCCCAACCTTCCTTCAGTAACTAGAATTTGGGTCTAAAATTTCCACCAGTCAAAGCACAGAAAATTACGTTAATCAGAGTGTCTTGGTTATCTGGTGCTACTGTAATAGAAACTCCAGAATTGAAAGGCTTTAACAGAAATTTATTTTATTTTATTTTATTTTTTGCAGGTTAGGAGGTTAAAAGTTTGAATTCAGGATGTCAGCTCTATGGCAAGGCTTTCTCTTTTTTTTGGCTCTAGCGAAAGGTCTTTGTCTTTCAGCTTCTGTTTCTTGATTCTTTGGAAATCTGTCTTCCCTCATCTATGCTTCCTTGCTTAATCTGCTTTTTTTAATGCCTCAAAATAGACTGATTTAAGACACAATTTACACAAATACTGCCTCATTAATGTAACAAAGGAAAAACAGAAGAACCAACCGCCATCAAGTCAATTCAGACTTATTGTGACCTCATTGGGTTTCCAAGGCTGTAAATCTTTACAGAAGTAGAGTGCCTCATGTTCCTCCTGTGGAAGAGTTGGTGGATTTGAAATGCATGTCTTTTGGTTAGCAACCTAGTGCCTTAACCACAGCTCCTGTAACAAAGAAAACCTATTCCTAAATAGATTATAACTACAAGTATAGGGATTAGGATTTACAACATATACATTTTGAAGATACAATTAAATCTTTGACACTGAATTAGTAGGGGTAACTTGAGTTGATTTTTTAAAAGAAACATACCTAGTGCTAGTATTGAAACCAGAACATTTGCTGTGAATTCTAATAAAGATATCTGTAACTGTAATATCATAGCATCTTTCTGATAAATACAACATTAGGTTTTATACAGTATTTTCCAACAATATCACTTACTACAAGTTTGGGGGCAGAGTGGTTAAGCACCCTTCTACTAACTGGAAGATTAGCAGTTCAAACTCACTGAGAAGCTACACAGAAGAAAGACCTGATGATCTACTCCCACAGAGTGCATCCTACAAAACCCTATAGGACAGGTCTACTCTGTCATATTGGGTCTCTAAGGGTTAGAATCAACTCCATGCAAGCAATAATAACAACAATGTAAACTGATGATTTAAACTTGAAAAAAGTTTAGTAAAACTGAGTCAAAAGAATATCTATCACTGTGTTCTAAGAATCTATTTTCTGGACACCTGGGTTAATCTATCTATCTATCTATCTATCTATCTATCTATCTATCTATCTATCTATCTATAAACTTCACTGCCATCAAGTCAATCCTGACTCATAGCACCCCTCCTGTGTTTCCAAGGCAGTATCCCTACTGAAGTAGATTGCCCAGTCTTCCTTCCTAGGAGTGGCTCATGGGTTTGAACTGCCAGCCTTCTGGTTAGCAGTCAAATGCCCTAGGCACTATGCCACCAGAGCTCCTATTAATCTAGACATAATTTTTAAAATATCAAGACTTTAAAGATGATGGCTGCCATATTCTAACTTTGGGGGATCTTCACACTCTCTCCCCACTCTCAGTCTATGTTATTCAAGTAGGTTTGCCACAGGCCCTGGCTCCAGAGTAGGGTCAAGACCTTAACTTTCTCTACCCACGTACTGCCATCAAGTCAATTCTGACCCATAGTGATCTCCATTGTGTTTCTAAGGCTGTAAATCTTTATGGAAGTGGATTGCTTCATCTTCTTCCCATCTTCAATGGAGGAGCTGGTGGGTTTAAACCTTCTGATTAGAAATAAAATGCCTTAGCCACTACTCACCATAGCTCCTTCTAGTCTTTCTCAGAGAACTCCATCTTCTCGACCCCACTAACTAGATGAGGAAGGGCAATAGGCACGACAAATTATATAGCCATTTCTAAACCCAACAGGGAAAGAAATTTCAATATACTATGAGCCTAGATGGAGAACCAGAAATATTTATTGCATAGTACAAAACTATCACAATAGTAGCCTAAATTTTCCACAATGATTTACCAAAGACTATTCCTTTTACCCCCTTATTTTTAATACAATTTTACCATTTACAAATGTCTTAGAAGTATATAAAGCTTGTGGAGTAACTGTAATTTTAAGGTCTATTTTCATTTCCCTGTACAGGTACAACACTATTTTAGGAAATATATTTTTCATATAAACTTTGAAATCATGTCAAATATCCTGGAAATTTGACAGTTACTATATTGAGAAAAATTTAGCTTTGGGAAAGCATCCTTATGATGAAAGAAATTAAGGAAACTATCCATTCATTTAGATATCCCTTTGCATTCTATAATTGAATTTTTAAGTACACTGCATAAAATATTCATTTTTATGTTAATTATTGAGAAGATTACAGATTTTTTTTTTTTTTATTAGGATTTGGGTGAAGATTTACAGAGTAAATTCACTTTTCATACAGCAGTTCACATATACTTTGTCTCATGTCATTGACC
>NW_006922235.1:878608-954513 GCF_000298275.1 Orycteropus afer afer
TTTGTGTCTTACTTATTTCATTTTAGCTAAATGCTTTCAAGGTATATCTATGTTGTATCATGTATCAGAATTTCATTTCTCTTTAGATTTTAGTTTTTAGTACAAGAGTATAAAAGATCTGTATGTCTACTATGCTTTCAAATTGATTATTTCTGTTGTGGAAGTGTTATTAAGTTCTTACATGTAAACATTTTATGTGGCAAATGTGTTAGATACTTTTTCATGTCCTACCAGTTTGAATCAGAATTTCATCAGCAATTACCACAATTACCAATACATCTTGTGTGTGTGTGTGTGTGTGTGCATGTGATTTGGGTGAAAGTTTACAGAGCAATTTCACTTTCCTTACAGCAAGTAGCTCACATACACTTTGTCTCATGACATTGACTATAATTTCCCACAATGCAACAGCTCTCCTCCCACTTCCTTCCCCATAGTTACCTCTTCTCTGTGTCCTTCCTTCCCATGCACTCCTGGCCCCCGAGCTGTCTCCCTAGGCATACGAAGCTCTTCTATTCTCCCATGATTGTTAAGTTTCAATACATCTTGATAGCATGCTTAGTCAACTTTAGACTGCAGAAGTTAGTAAAAAAAAAAAAAAAAAATTCTTCAATTTCTTCATGTTTGGCATAAGTGAAGTTAGACTATATGACAAAGAATGCAGCATCAGGATTAGGAAACTGATTAACAACCTTCAATATGTAGATGATGCAATATTGCTTTCTGATAACAAGGAGGATTTGAAGCACTTACTGATGAAGGTCAGAGAGTACTGTCTTCAGTATAGATTTCACTTCAATATAAAAAGCAAAAATCCTAACAACTGGACTTGATAGAGAAAATATTGAAGGTTCAGGGATTTCATTTTACTTGGATCTACACTATGCTTATGGAAGCAGTAGTCAAGAAACAAAAGAATATATTGCATTGGGCAAATATGCTGCAAAAGACCTCTTTAAAGAATTCCAAATCAAAGGTGTGACTTTGAAGATTAAAGCATGCCTGATGCAAGCCGTGGGATTATAAATCACACCATAATGATTTGATGGCTAGACAATGAATGAGGAAGACAAAAGACAAGTTTGAGCTGAGCAAAAGGCATTTGAATTTACATATTTGGAATATGGCACAGAATACTGAATACAGTGAATACTGACAGAAAAATACATAAATCTGTCACAGAAGAAGTACAGACAGAAGTCTTCTTAGAGAGGATGATTGACTTTGTATCACATATGTTGGACATGGTATCAGGGAGAACTCAACACTCATCAGTCAGTTTGTCATACTATGGTGGCTTGCATATTGCTGTGAGGCTGGATGCTAATGTCATTGGTATTTCAAATGCTAGCAGGGTCACACATGGTGGACAGGTTTCAACAGAGCTTCCAAACTCAGACCGACTGGGAAGAAGGTCTGGGCCACTCACTTAAAAAAAAAAAAAAATGGCCACTTTAAACCTTATGAATATATGTATTATATATTACTGAAGAAATTTATGAAAAGGATTGAAACATTGTATGGTATAATGTCTGAATATGAAGCCCAAAGATGAAGAAACTGAAGATTTTTACCAACTTCTGCAGTCTGAAATTGACCAACATGCAATCAGGATGTATTGATTATTGCTAGTGATTAGAATGCAAAAGTTGGAAACAAAGAAAATCACTGGCAGTTGGAAAATACAGCCTTCACAATAGAAATGATGCCAGTGATTCCATAATATAATATTGCAAGATCAATGATTTAACTCATTGCAATTACCTTTTATCAACAACATAAATGGTGACTATGCACATGGAACTCACAAGATGGAATACACAGAAATCAAATTGATTACATCTGTGTAAAGAGGCGATGGAAAAGCTCAATATCATCAGTCAAAGGCCAGGATCTGACTGTGGAACAGACCATCAACTGTTCATATGCAAGTTCAAGTTGAAGCTGACGAAAATGAAAATAAGTCCATAAGAGTCAAAATATGACCTCGATTACATTCCAACTGAATTTAAAGCCCATCTGAAAAATAGATTTGACACATTGAACACCTATAAGTGAAGCCCAGATGAGTGGTGGAATGATATCAAGAATATAATACATGAAGAAAGCAAAAGATGATTAAAAAGATAGGAAAGGTAGAAAACCAAAATGAATGTCAGAGGAGATTCTGAAATTTGTTCTTGATTGGAAAACAGCTAAAGTGAATAGAAGAAGTGATGAAATAAAAGGGCTGAATAGAAGATTTCAAAGAGTAGTTCAAGAAAACAAAGTAGACTATTGAAGTGTGCAAAGAGCCAGATTTTGAAAGCCAGAATGGAAGAACATGGTTGGCATTTCTCAAGCTGAAAGAACTGAAGAAAAACTTCAAGTTTCAGATTGCAATATCAAAAAATGTGTGGGCAAAATATTAATGATTCTGGAAGCATCAAAGGAAGATGGAAGGAATACACAGAATCATTGTATCAAAAAGAATTGGTCAATGTTCAGCCATTTCAGGAGGTACCATATAATGAAGAACCACTGGTATTAAAGAAGTCCAACCTGCACTGAAGGAATTGGCAAAAAACAAAGCTCCAGGAATTGACAGAATATTCATTGAGATGTTTCAACTAAGAGATGCAGTGCTGGAGGTGCTTAATCATTTACGTTAAGAATTTTGTAAGACAGCTACTTGACCAACAGACTGCAAGAGATCCATGTTTGTGCCCATTCCAGATAAAGGTGATCCAACAGGATGTGGAAATTATTGAACAATATCATTAATATCACACCATTAAATTTCGCTGAAGAGAGTTCAAAAATAGTTGCAGGAGTATATTGACAGGGAACAGACAGAAATTCAAGATAGATTCATGAAAGGATGTGGAACTAGGGATATTATTCCATTGCTAGTGCCAGATGGATTTTGCCTGAAAGCAAAGAATATCAGAAAGATGTTTACCTTTGTTTTATTGACTATGCAAAAGCATTCGACTGTGTGGATCATAACAAATTATGAATAACATTGAAAAACTGGAAATTCCCAAACACTTAATTATGCTCATGAAAAGCCTGTACATAGACCAAGAAACTGTTGTTTGAACAGAATAAAGGGATACTGCATGGTTTAAAATCAGGGAGAGAGTGTGTCAGGATTGTATCTTTCACCATTCTTGTTCAACAATAATAATCCCAGAAACTGTACTAGATGAAGAAGAACAAGCCATCAGGATTAAAGGAAGATCTACTAATAACCTGTGATATGCAGAAGACAGTGAAGAAGTGTTTACTGATGAATATCAAAGATTGAAATCTTCAGTATGGATTCAACTTCAACATAAAGGGAACAAAAAATCTACACAACAGTTCCAGTAAACAACATACAATAAATGGAGAAAAGATTGAAGCTGTCAGGGATTTCATTTTGCTTGAATCCACAATCAACACCCATGGAAGCAACAGGCAAAAAATCAAATGTCATACTGCACTGGGCAAAATCTTCTACAAAAAACTTCTTGAAAGTGTTAAGAAGCAAAGATGTCACTTTGAAGACTAAGGTGTGCCTAATCAAGCCATGGCATTTTCAATTGCCTCCTGCAGGTGAAAGCTGGACAGTGAATAAGGAGCATTCCAGCTGCCAAAAGAACTAACAAATCAGTCCTGGAATAGGTGCAACTGGAACATTCCTTAGAAGTGAGAATAGCCAGACTTGGTCTCTCCTACTTTGATCATGTTTCAGATGGGTCCATTCCCTGGAGAAGGATATTATGTTTGGTAAAGTAGAGGGTAAATGAAAAAAGGGAAGACCCTCAATGAAGCGGATTGACACAGTGGTTGCGATAATTGGCTCAAGCATAGCAGGGATTGTGAGGATGCTATAAGATCAGGCCATGTTTAGTTCTGATGTACATAAGGTCACTATGAACAAGAACCACCGCCACAATACCTAATAACCATTAACTTCCAGTACGAACTTTAAATCTTCTGTCTTTTCCTGTTTTTATACAACTTATTTATAATTTTTCTTTATCATGTTTTCCAATTATGTCAAACCACAGCACAGATAGTGACTGTCGTAATCTGTATCTTATATTCAGTGGCTGTAAAATTTCACAACTAAGTATTATATTTCCTGTACATTTTAGATTCATAGAAATTTTCAAAGAATTAATTTATTCTTTAGGGTCTTTAAAATCAAGTAGGTATTGAGTTTTATTGTATGTTTTTGTAACTTCTGAAATAATCATGCATCATACTTTTGGGTAATTTGTTACTATGGTAAATTATAGAGTTGAAATTTCATTAGTTGAACTTTCAATTCATGAGCTAAACCAAAATTGGCCGTAATTTAGCTGTTGTACTTAATTTTTCATTTGTTGTTACTGTCAAGTACCATCCAATCAGCTTCTACTCATAGCGACTCTGTGTAAAACAGATCAAAACATTGCCTGGTCCTGCACTATCCTCACAATCTTTGATACACTTGAGCCCATCCTTATGGCTGTTAGGCAGAAACATGGCTGGCCAGGTGGGTGAATGATTAAGCTAGAGGGAATTATAAGAACTGGTCAAGTAAGGAGGCGCTTGACCAGAGCCCATACCAAACCCCAGCACATAGGCCTTGCTTACGAAAGACCCCAGCACCTGACTGTTACTCACAAAAGTCCCCAACCATTTCCTGCTCACTATGTTAATGAAGTTCTTCAACTCTGCTTCCTACCCCTATGCTAATAGGGTACTTTAACCTTATTGGTTCCTGTAATACACACCCTGGTCTCAATCCAGTCCTCTAAGAACCAGGGAGCTCTGGTAGCATAATGCCTAAGGCACTTGACTGCTAACCAGAAGGCTGGCAGTTCAAACCCACCAGTCACTCCTGGGAAGGAAGATGGGGCAATCTACTTCCGTAGTGATACTGCCTCGGAAACCCAAGGAGGGGTCGCTATGAGTCAGGTCTGACTTGACGGCACAAAACAACAACAACAAGAACCAGGAAGAAAATCACTATAAAAAACCCTTTCTTTCACCTGGTCAACACGACTTCTCGGTCCCTCTCAGGGACCCATGAACCTTGCCCAGGCCCCTCTCGGGGACGGTAAACCTCTCCCAGGAGCGCAGAATAAAAACTTCTCTTTAACACAACTTTTGTGTACACCCTTCTCCTTTTTGCGACCTCACAATGGCCACTGAGTCAATCAATCTTGTTGAGGGTTATCCCCTTTTTCACTGACCCTCTACTTTACCAGGCATGATATTCTTCTCCAGGAACTGGTCCCTTCAGACAACATGAGCCAAGTATACGAGAAGAAGTCTGGTCATTTTTGTTTCTAAGGAGCATTCCACCTGTACTTCTTCCAAGACAGATTTATTCATTCTTCTGGGAAGTCCATGATATTTTCAGTACTCTGTGCAAACACCACAATTCAAAGGGATCAGTTCTTCTTCAGTCTTTCTTACTCACTGTCCAGCTTTCACATGTGTATGAGGCAACCGAAAATACTACGGCTTGTGTCAGATGCACCTTAGTAGTCAAAGTGACATCTTTACTCTTTAACACTTTAAAGAGTTCTGTTGCAGCAGACTTACCCAATACAAATGTTGTTGTTGTTGTTATGTGCCGTTGAGTCAAACCCGACTCACAGCGACCCCTCCTTGGGTTTCCAAGGCAGTATCACTACAGAAGTAGGATTGCCCAACCTTCCTTCCAAGGAGTGGCTGGTGGGTTTGAACCGCCAGCCGTCTGGTTAGCAGGCAAGTGTCTTAGCCACTATGCTACCAGAGCTCCCAATACAAATGATGTTGTTGTTGTTGTTGTTATGTGCCGTCGAGTCAGCCCTGACTTATAGTGACTCCTCCTTGGGTTTCTGAGGCAGTATCACTATGGAAGTAGGATTGCCTGACCTTCCCTCCAAGGAGTGGCTGATGGGTTTGAACCGCCAGCCATCTGGTGAGCAGTCAAGTGCCTTAGCCACTATTGAATGCTGCTTCCATGAGTGTTGATTATGGATCCAGGTAAAATGAAATGCCTGATAACTTCAACCTTTTTTCCATTTATTGTCATGATGCTACTTGGTCCACTTATAAGGACTTTTGCTTTCTTTGTGCTGAAGTGTAATCCATATCAATTCATATCAGAATTAGTCTTTGATATTCATCAGTAAATGCTTCAAGTCATCTTCACTTTAACCAAGCAATATTGTGTCATCTACAAATTGAAAGTTGTTAATGAGTCTTCCACCAATCTTGATGCTGTATTTTTCATATCGTACAACTTCTGGGATTATTTTCTCAGCATACAGATTAAATAAATATGGTGAAAAGATGCACCTCTCACACACACACTTCTCTGACACACAATTCAGTATCTCTTTGTTCTGTTCAAATGACAGGCTTTTGGTCTATGTACAGGTTCTTCATGAGCAATGAGCACAGTTAAGTGTTCTGGAATCTCCATTCTTTTCAATGTTATCCATAATTTGTTATGATATACACAGTCAAATGCCTTTGCATAGTCAATAGAAGGGAGCTCTGGTATCATAGTGCCTAAGGCAGTTGACTGCTAACCAGAAGGCTGGCAGTTCAAACCCACCAGCCACTCCTCAGAAGGAAGATTGGGCAATCTACTTCCATAGTGATAATGTCTCAGAACAAGGAAGGATCATCACTATGAGTTGGGTCCGACTTAACGTCACATAACAACAACAACAGTCAATAAAACACAGGTAAACAGCTTTCTGGTATTCTTTGCTTTCAGCCAAGATCCATCTGACATCAGCAGTTATATCCCTCAATCCACCCCGCTTCTAAATCTGGCTTGAATTTCAGGCAATTCACAAGGTATATATTGCCAGGACCATTTTTTAAATTTTCTTCAGAAAAATATTTACTTTTGTGTGATATTAATTCTATGGTTTGATAATTTCCACATTCTGTTGGATCACCTTTCTTTGGAATTGGCAGAAATATTGAATCTTATCCACTCTGTTGGTAGGGTAGCTGTCTTTCAAACTTCTTGGTATAAATTAACCAGAGCTTCCAGCACAGCACCTCTTGCTTGAAACATCTCAGTGGGTATTCTGTCAATTCCACAGGCTTGTTTTTCACCAATTCCTTTAGTGCAGGTTGAACTTCTTTCTTCATTACCACTGGTTCTTGATCATATGCTACCTTCTGAAATGGTTGAATATCGACCAATTCTTTTTGGTACAATGACTCAGTGTATTCCACCCTTCCTCTTTGGATGTTTCCTGTATCATTCAATATTTTGTCCATATAATCCTTTAATATCACAACTTGAGGCTTAAAGTTTTTCTTCAGGTCTTTCAGTTTGAGGAATGCAGAACATATTCTCTTTTGATTTTCTAGCTCCATGTCTTTGCACATTTCATTATAATACTTTACTTTGTCCCCCCTAAATTGCCTTTTGAAATCTTCTGCTCAATTCTTTTATTTCATCATTTCTTCCATTCACTTTAGATACTCTCCATTCAAAAGCAAGTTTCAGAATCTCTTCTGACATCCTTTTTTTCCCTGCCTTTCTTATCTTTCTAATGACCTTTTTCTTTCTTCATGTATTAATGTCATTCCACAACTTGTGTGTTCTTTTGTCATTGGTGTCCAATACATGAAATCTATTCTTCAGATGGTCTCTCAATTAAGGTGGGGTATAATCAAGGTCATATTTTTGCTTTTATGGGCTTATTTTAATTTTCTTCAGCTGCAATTTCCACTTGCATATGAGAAATCTATGGTCAGCTCCTGGCCTTGTTTTCACTAATAATATTGAGTTTCTCCATCACCTAATTATGTAGATGTAATAAGTCTGATTCCTGTATATTCTGTCTGGCCAGGTCCATATGTATAATTGCCATTTGTAGTTGTAAAAAGCTTTTTGCAATGAATAAGTTGTTCATCTTGAGATACTATGTCATGCTGTATATCATGGTCTCATTTGTACAACAAATGCCATATTTTCCAGGTATGGAGGCTTCATCTTTGTTTCCAACTTTCACATTCTAATAACCAATACTTACCTACACCTCTTGATTGCTTGCTTGTCAATTTCAGACTGCAGAAGTTGTTAAAAATTCAACATATTGCTTTAGTGGTTAGTCTGCAATTTTGAATAATAGTAGTATTAACTGGTCTTCCTTGTAGACATATGGATATTATTCTATCACTGACACCATTGTATCTCAAGATATATCTTAAAATCTTCTTTCTCGGATGATGAATTATTCACCATTCCTCTTTAACTTTCTGTTCCCTGCATAGTAGACAATGTGATTTTCAGATTCAAATCATTTCTGCCTACGATATCAAGTTTTATGGGTTCCATTTCATTTTTAACTTCTAGTTTTCAGGAGCATCACTACAAAAGTCTAATTTTTTTTTTTTTTTTTTTCCAGCTAAGTGGGTGATATACAGGTTTGCTTAATTACTAGCAGAAAATTATTTTCCTTGTTGCTTTCCTTGTAAATCAGAAGACAGTAGGGTCCTGGTTAAATTATGGTATATAAATAAAATTTAAAACTAAAAAGTCATTTTAAAAGAATATACTTGTAAATCTAATCTACTTCCATAGTGATACCACCTCAGAAATCCAAGGAGGGGTTGCTATGAGTCATGTCCGACTTGACAGCACATAACCACAATAACAACATACTTGTAAATCTAGCACACTATCATCTCTGTATGGGCAGAAAGTTCTCCCTGGGATGGAAGATTAGAAAATTACCATTATGAATTTGAAAGAATACTTGTTGTTTTCTTCTAAGCTTTTTAATTATGTAAGTTAATACTTTGTTATGCACTTAATCTTTTTCAAAAAAAAAATGTTATTTATTAAAGAAAATTCAGTATTTATTATTTTAGTGTCTTATTCAATAAGTATGTATTAAAACTAAGTGCCTGACATAAACTAGGAAATAGGATATGATTGCAAATTTACACAATTATTTCCACTACATAATTATCCTATTAAAGAAAACAAGTATGCATGCAAACAAAACAAAACAAGACCATACTTTATGATCCCTTTCTTACTTTAAAGGTCTAATTGTCTTCTACCTTATTTCAACACCAGAATGATCTCCTTAGAGACCATTGCCAGAGATGAGTATATACAATGGGTATTCATATCAACAAAGCCACTGGAAAACACCAACTTATTGGCAGTAAAAATAAAGAAAATGAACAGAAAACCCTTAGCCACCTGGAAGCACATCTGACAGCTATAAGTGCAGTGATCCAGAGTCATCTGGACAACAGATGGCATCATTCAAAACAATCAGCTTATTCACCAGTAAATAGTCAGTGCAATTTGATCCTTGGGTCAGTTTATCAATGTGGCATAAGCAAAAGAAAAAAAAGTTGCTAGTCAAGAGAAAACATAACGGCTTGCTTACCAAATTTAATGTAACAATGACAAGAGAATGGGAATAATAATGGTGAAATGTGAATATGAATTTTAAAGAATAATGACTCCATAGTAATAATGATGTATTTTCCAAACCAAGTATTTATAAAGTATTTAATAAATTAAAAAAGATTCCACCCTCAAAGAGATTTATATAATTGATTTTCTAAACATGTATCCCTTTCCATATTGCCTTAATTAATTTACAGAATCATTATTCTCTTAGTTACTAAAATCCAAAAGTCTCTAATTGTCTTGGACTCTTTATTCCCTCTTCCTTTCATATCCATTCTATCACCAAAAAAAAAAAAAAAAAAAAAAAAAAAAAAAAAAAAAAAAGAAAGAAAGAAAGAAAGAAAAAAAAATCTATTTTCCTTCTGAGTTATCTTTCATTCCTGCCCCTATTCTCTCCATGTTTTCATCCACTGACTTAGGTCATATTTATAGTAATTTTCACATAACTAATTCAAGCAGATTTTAAATGGGTATTCCTGCATTCTGTATCTCACCCTCCTTAATGACTTGGATGAAGTAAAGCTTTTGGTGCCTCCATTTGCTGACTCAAAACAGGAAGTAACAGTTGTAAGCATCCATTAATAATCAGAACATGGAATATACAGAGTATGAGTGTAGGTAAATTGGAAGTTGTCAAAATTGGAAGGGAATGCATAAAGATGGATATCCTATGCAATAGTGAGCTGAAATTGACTGGTATTGGCCCTTTTGAATCACACAATCAGATGGTCTATTACACAGGGAATGACAGATTGAAAAGGAATGGAATTGCATGCATCTTCAAAAAGAATGTTTCAAGATTTATCCTGAAGCACAATGCTGTCAGTGATAGGATAATATCCATATACCTACAAGGAAAACCAATTAATACTACTATTATTCAAAATTACAGACTAACCACTAAAGCCAAACAAGAAGAATTTAAAGATTTTCACTAACTTCTGCACTCTTAAACTTATCAAATAGGCAATCAAGATGTATTGATAACTATTGGTGATTGGAGTACATAAGTCAGAAACAAAGAAGAATCACTGGTAGTTGAAAAATATTGCCTTAGTAATGCAAATATGCTGAAGATCACATGATAGAATTTTGTAAGACCAATGACCTATTCATTACAAATACCTTTTTTCAACAACTTAAATGGCAGCTATACACGTGGACTTCACCAGAGGGAATACACAGGAATCAGAGCAACTATATCTGTAGAAAGAGGCTATGCAGAAGCTTAATATCTTCTGTTAAAATAACACCAGGAACTGATTGTGGAACACACCATCAATTGCTCATCATTAAGTTCAAGTTGAAGGTAAAGAAAATTAAAATAAGTCCATGACAGCCAAAATATGACCTCGATTATATTGCGCTTGAATTTAGAGACCATTTGAACAAGAGATTTGATGCATTGAACACCAATGATCAAAGATGAGATGAGTTGTGGGATGAAATCAAGAACATCCTACATGAAGGAAGCAAGTGGTCATTAAAAAGGAAGGAAAGGAAGAAAAGTCTGAAATGGATGTCAGGAGAGACTCTGAAACTTGCTCTTGAATGGAGAGTAGCTAAAGCAAATGGAAGAAATGTGAAAATAAAAGAACTGAATAGAAAATTTCAAATGGCAGCTTCAGAATACAAAGTATTATAATAAAAGAGGCAAAGTCCTGAAAAAACAGAAAAACACACCTGGTGTTTTTCAAACTGAAGTAAATGAAGAAAAAATAGTGCCTAAGGCATTTGATTGCTAAGCAGAAGGCTGGCAGATCAAACCCACCAGCCACTCCTCAGAAGGAAGGTTGAGCAATCTACTTCTGTAGTGATACTGCCTCGGAAACCCAAGGAGTGGTGGCTATGAGTCGGGTCCAACTCGATGGAACATAACAACAACAACTACTACTTGCAATAGTGCCTAAGGCACTTGACTGCTAACCAGAAGTCTGGCAGTTCAAACCCACCAGCCATTCTTTGGAAGGAAGTTTGGACAATCTACTTCTATAGTGATACCACCTCAGAAACCCAAGAAGGGGTTGCTATGAGTGGGGTCTGACTAGACGGCACATAGCAACAACAAGTTGCAATATTAAAGCATTCCATGGGCATCAATGGAAGATGGAAGGGATACACCATGTCAGCATATATATATGAAAAAAAAAGATCAATGTCCAACTATTTCAGGAGGTAGCACATGATCAAGAACCAATGGTGTTGAAGGAAGAAATCCAGGTCACACTGAAGGAATTGGTGAAAAAAAGGCTGCAGGAACTGATGGAAAAGGAAAGAGAAATACCAAGGCATTTGAAGATTTCCCAGAAGCAGAATTGAGAAGGCCTTCTCCTAGAGCCTGGACCCTGAATTTGGACTTCTGGTCTCTTAATCTATGAGAACATGAATTTCTGCTTGTTGAAGCCATCTACTTGTGATATTTCTGTTATTACAGCATTAGATAACTAAGAGGCTTAGGACTAGAAGTAATATTACCTTCCCCAGTGGACTCATTTGCTAGAACTCATTCAGTCAGATTTTAAAAATCCAATTTAATAAGATGTTGTTATGATAATGTCGTCTTCATTTATTTTTGCTCTCATGAAATTTAATCAGGACTCTAAAGCCTAATTTTATGGTTCTTAATACACCACGTTAAATTTATCATTGAATGTACCATTTTAAGAAAAATGTCCAGCTGAAATTATCTTGATTCAACTTTATATTAACCAAGTTATGCTCCCGTTCTATGCCCTATCTTCTGCATATGGAAGTGGAGAACATAATACAGAGTTCAAGACAGAAGTTCAAGTTTTTCTACTAGTAATCTATGTGATCTGAGTCAAATCACTTACACACCTAAAACTTTATCCTCTATGCAGCACAGATGTACGGTGCCTTAGAATATGCATTGCTCTACTTCTGAAGGGTCATAGCCATTAACTCCATATGGAACACAGAAACATTAGGCAGGAAGATAGGACAGGAGGGCTGCCCTAGGAGCAGACCCAAAGGAGGAGAAAAGGGAGACAGGCAGAATATTTAAGAAGATAATGAGCTAACACCTATAACCACTCCCAACCACCTGTGAGACTTGACCAATTAAAATTAAGCATAATAACCACAGATGGCAAAATATTTAAGGAAGTTAATGAGCTAACATCTGCAACTGCCTGCAACAGCCTGTGAGACTTGGCCAATTAATCAGTGTCACAGGACCCTGACTCAAGAGGCCCAGGCCCACCTTAAGAAAGCCCCTTTCAGGAAGTATAAAAACCAGTAATTGAGGCAGTTTGGCATCTTTTGCATTCTGGGAAGAACTCATGTTCACTCTTCTGGAGATGCCCTTTGCTTTTAATGGTCCTCCCCACTCATGGAAAGAGGTCCAGTTTCCCCTGTGGAAACATACTTTGCTTTCAATAAAGGCTTGTGTGCTTGTGTGATCGGCACTTGGTTGAGTCTGTCAAGCCACCACCAAACACCACCACTTGCTTGTGGATCGCCTGGGACTGCCTGCCTGCATATTGCTCACTCACAGAGATTCTTCCCATGAGTAGAGTGAAGACCAGAAAGAGGTTTTCTTTGCCCATATAACAGTATTACATATGGGGTCACCATGACTCTATGGCAACTGGTGGTATTGATGTGATCCCACTGCCTAGACTTGGCAGATTAAAGGTCAATTAATGGATTGGGTTGTTTTAGGAGCAGATTGGGACCAATCAGCTTAATCTGAGATGTCTGAAAAGAATGCAAAGCAAATGTTGGACTTGGTGTTCCACTTCAGAAGAAATGGCACTGCTACTTGGTTTCTTGTATCGTGTGGAAAGTATAATACTGAAGAGAGCATGGCCTGGACCTTGGGTTTGGAGCTGAATTGAGTAATATGGAGGAATATTATTTTATTTTTTTAAAAAAAGAATATATATAGAGAGATAGATATTGAACAAAGTCATATGCTTTAAATTAAATGACTTAGCATTTCCATTTGTTCACCTTGAGTGCTTTTTGAATTTTATTTTTGTAAAAATCTAAACAACACAACATTTTCCAACTCAACATTTTTCATGTGTACAATTAAATAAAACCAATTACATCAGTCACGTTGTGCAGTTGTCAGCAATATTCATTGCCAAAGTTTTCATTCTCATAAACAACTTTATTAACTATTGTGTTTGTTTTGGTAACAATCTCCAATTTTAAAGAACATAGTCAATGGATTCTGGAAAGCTTCTAAAAGCATTTTTACTTTCTTTGGTTAAAGAATGAACAACAAATGAAAATTTTATAGTTGTCAGCTTTATCTCCTCGATTTTCCTTGTTTCATGACTCTCTATTAGGACCTGCATAATTTCAACTGAATTTATTAATGGAATTTCTTTTACTTCCATAAACTCATCTTGATTACTTTCTTTTTTCCCATAGAATAGTTTGCTAGCCTTAATATTCTCATTAACGAATGTATTATTTTCAATCAGTCTTCTGAGAGAATAATAGTAAAACCTACAAATCCTATTCCAGTCAACTAAATTTATCACCAAGGGGAAAGTTTGATATTTTCTCATATGCGTATACTATATAACCTTTATGATACCAATCAACAATACTCAGGGTGCCAATCAGCAATAAATGAATTTTTAAATTAGGCTTCAACATACAGGAAGATAAAGAGGATAGGAAATAACAATCAATGAACCTTGCAATATAAGTAGACAGATGATAAATTGGTAGACAGACAGATGGACATAGATAACTAGTATTATATCACACCACATCACAGTGACCTTCTGCACAATAGAACAAAATTGTGTCTGATCCTGTGTCATTCTCACACTCTCCAGCATATTCAAGTCCATCATTATGTTTATTGTACCAATTCATCTTACCAAGGATCTCCTCAATCTCACCGGCCTTTCACTTTAACAAACATGATGTCTTCCTCCTGTGATTGATCCTACCTGATCAATCCAAAACAAATGTGTCAGACAATGTTCTTCTGTGATGCATAAAGTTTCCATTGGTTAAATTTCAGAAGTATATTCTCAAGTCTTTCTTCCTAGTCTGTCTTAGTCTCCACTGAGAGCTACCCAGCATGGTTGACTGTGCTTGTATTTGAAATACCAAGAACATAGTTTTCTACATGGTAGCAAATGCAAGCCATGATAGTATGACAAAGTAACAGATTGTGGGTGGGCAACATATGTAGTTACATGTAAATAGATAACAGGGTGATGATGAATGTGTAATATTGAAATATGAATATAGGTTGAAAAAATAATTCTTAAATTAGGTGATATCTACATCAAGTGGAGACCTTTATACAGCTGAATATATACATAAACTCACTGCTGCTGAGTCGGATCCAGCTCATTGCAACCCCTCCTTGGGTTTCCAAGATGGTATCTCTATGGAAGTAGACTGCCCAGTCTTCCTTCCAAGAAGTGGCTGGTGGGTTTGAAGCACCAGCCTTCTGGTTAGCAGTCAAATGCTTTAGGCACTATGTGACCAGAGCTCCCAAATATATAAAGGAAAAGAAAATAATAATAATAATAATAATAATACCTTTTTTGAAATAGAGCAGTGGTTCCCCAAGTATGACCCAGGGAATACTGAGAGTACCTTAGGTTGTTTTAGAGGACTTCTAAAGTCAAATCTATTTCAAAATAATGCTAAGATATTATTTACTTTTGTAATTTCTATTTTCTCATAAGACCACCAGAGTTTTCCAGAGACGACTTGGCATGAAATATTGTAAAATAAAAGATGTAAATAAGAGAATCTAAAACCTATTTAAAATTATCTCACAAAAAGCCAGATTATCAAATAATCTATTCATGCAGTATCAGGTGTTCTATAAATTGTCATGTTACTACTCTTCAGAGTAGTAACAAGCCCTATCCTTGTATCCCAACCTTTTTGAAAGTTAATAGTTTAAATATCAAACCATCTAAGGGTAATCTGAATTAGTATTTCAAATAAACAAATGTATTATAAGATAATTTTGTGAACAGCTCTTACTACTTTTCATTGCTGTTATGTTATTTCTACAGTGAAAAATTTATTATTTTATTCAACTCTTCAGTAAATAGTTGTTCAGGTACTTCTTAGAGGGATTGTTGTTGTGTTGTTGTTATGTGCTGTCGAGTCAGACCCAACTCATAGTGACCCCTCCTTGGGTTTCCGAGGCAGTATCTCTATGGAAGTGGATTGCCCCACTTCCTTCCGAGGAGTGGCTGGTGGGTTTGAACCGTCAGCCTTCTGGTTAGCAGTCAAGTGCCTTAGGCACTAAGCTTACAGAGCTCCCTCATAGAGGGAAGTACATCAAAATACTAGGATATTAATCATTGCTTAAATCATCATTTCAAAGAGCTCATTCCAACTGGGAAAATGGAGAGCAGGTTTATTTTACAAAAGTGTAGTAGTTTGCATACATGTACTATCACTTTTCTAAAAATATGTACAAGAAGATTTAGAAGAAATGTATAAAAACACTGTCCATGGTTGAGTCTGGGTAAGAAACTACAGGTGGTTTCTTTAGTCACTATATTTACTTATGCATTCATTACAAAAATGCATGTGATTCCTTAAAGTATCATTTGTAAACAGGAAGACCACTTAAGCCAGCTAGGTAGCATAAATAAGTGAAAAAAAAAAAAAAAAAAACTTGTTTAAGACAGTAAGACTGAAGAAACAGTAGAATAAATGTTCCTTCCAAAGGGACAACAGCTACCTAATTAAGCCAGTTTTGTCATGTGGAAAGAATATCAGTTCTGCTGGATCTAAAGACTCTTCATGACAAGCTGAAATAATTTGGTTTATGAGATGTAATCTCTCAATTTCTAAATATTAATAATTAAACTTAAGGAGTCCTTTTGTCACAGTGGTTAAAGTGGTCAGCTGCTAACCTACAGGTTCATGGTTCAAATCCACTGGGCCTGTCAGTGGGAGAAAAGACCTGGCAATCTGTTCCTGTAAAGATTACTGCTCAGGAAATCCTATGGGTCAGTTCCATTCTATTCTAGTGGCTCACTTTGAGTTGGAATTGACTCAACAGCACACAAAAACAAAATGAATTTCTTTTAAGGAGCTCTAATGGCACTGTGGTTAAATGCTTGGCTGCTAACCAAAAGGTGGGTGGTTCAAACTCACCTGTGACTGTGGGAGAAAGATAGGACAATCTGCTTTTGTAAATATTAAAGCAAACAAACAAGCACAAAACTAAATCCACTGACACTGAGTTGATTCAAAGTCATAGTGACCCTTTGGGACAGAGTAGAACTTCCCCACAGGGTTTCTAAGCCTGTAAGTCATATGCAAGCAGACTGCCTCATCTTTCTCCTGGGGAGCAGCTGGTGGATTTGAACTCCCAATCTTTTGGTTAGTAGCTGAATGCTTTAACCACTATGCTACTAAAGCTTATTTTATAAAGATTACAGCATTGGAAACTCAATTCTACTTTTCCTATAGGGTCCCTATGAATCAAAATTTACTTGATATCACACAATAACATTATTTTCTAGCTTGTGGGCTTAGTTTAACACCAGGAAAAAGCTCACACTCTTGTTCGTGCTCTTTCTCTCTCTTTATATATATATATATATATACAGAAAATAGAAATGTTTGAAAAAAATAATACCTTAAAAAATCTCCCAATTACTGCCCAAAAATCCATATAATTCATTATTTTGTAATAACAGAATTAGTCTTAATAAAACATGGAAGAAACACTGTTGTTAGGTGCTATCGAGTTGGTTCTGACTCATAGTGACCCTATGTACAACAGAATGGAATACTGGTTAGCCCTGTGTCATCCTGACATTTGCAGCCATGCTTCAGCCCATTATTGCAGCCACTGTGTCAATCCGTTCCATTGAGGGTCTTCACCTTTTTTGTTGACCTTTTTTTTTTTTTAACCAAGCATGATATATCTCTCCAGAGATTGGTCTCTTCTGATAGCATAACCAAAGTACAAGAAGGTGAGTCTGGCCATTCCTGCCTCTAAGGAACATTCCACCCAAAATTCCTCCAAGATAGATTTGTTTGTCTTTCTAGCAGTCCATGGTACATTCAATACTCTTTGCCAACATTACAATTCAAATACAGCAATTCTGCTGTGATCATCCTTATCCATTGTTCAGCTCTCACATGTGTTAGAGGTTACTGAAAATATCATGGCATGGGTCTGGTGCACCTTAGTCTTCAAAGTGACATCTTTGCTCTTTAACTCTTTAAAGAGGTCCTTCGCAGGATATTTTCCCATATGTCATTTTATTTCTTGGGGATTGATTGTGGACCCAAGTAATATGAAAGCCTTGACAATTTCAGTCTTTTTTCCATTTATCATGATGTTGCTCATTGGCGCAGCTGTGAGGATTTTTATTTTCTTTATTTTGAAATGCCATTCATACTAACAGCTACACCTTCTGATCTTCATCAATAAGTGCTTCAAGTCCTCATCACTTTCAGCAAGCAAGTGGTGTCATCTGAACATTGCAAGTTGTTAATGAGTCTTCCTTCAATCCTGATGCAGTGTTGTTTTTCTTTTTTATAGTCTAGCTTCTCAGACTATTTGTTCAACATACAGATTGAATAAGTATGGTAAAAGGATATAACACAAACACACACCTTTCCTGATGTTAAACCATTCAGAATCCCCTTGTTATGTCCAAATGAGTCTCTTGGTTTATGTAAAGTTTTTTTCACAACCACAATTAAGTTTTGCCATTTTATCCATAATTTGTTATGATCCACATACTCAAATGTGTTTGTATAGTCAGCAAGATACAGGTAAACATCTTTCTGGTATTCTTTGTTTTCAGCCAAGATCCATCTGAATCTAGGTTCAATTTCTGGCAGTTCCCTGTCAAGACACTGCTGCAACCATTTCTGAGTTATCAAAATTTCACTTGTGCGTGATATTAATGATCTTGTTCAACAATTTTCATATTCTGTTGGATCACCTTTTTTTGGAATGGGAACAAATGAGAATTTCTTCCAGTTCATTGTTCAGATAGCTGTCTTCCAAATTTGTTGGTATTCATGAGTGTGTGCTGCCAGCATTGTATCCATTCATTGAACTGCCTCAATGAGTTTTCTGTCAATTCCTGGAGATTTGTTTTTCTCCAAGTCCTTCAGTGCAGCTTGGAATTCTTTCTTCCAAATCATTGCTTGTTGATCATATACAACCTTTCAAAATGGTTGAAAAGTCATTCTGGTGGTACACTTGCCTAATGCATTTGACTGCTAACCAGAAGGTTGACAATTCAAACCCACCAGCTACTCAGTCGAAGGACAAAGGTGTAATCTATTTCTATAAAGATTTACCACCTTGGAAACCCAATGGGGTCACTATGAGTCAGAATCAACAGGTTTGGTTTTTTTGTTTTATTTTGTTTTGGCTTAAAGTGGTTGAAACTTGACCAATTCTTTCTCTTACTTTGATTCTGTGTATTCCTTCCATCTTCTTTTGATGCTTCCTGCATCATTCAATATTTTGTCTATAGAATCCTTCAATGTTGCATCTTGAATCATTCAATATCTTGTCTATAGAATCCCGACTCGACAGCACATAACAACAACAACAACAACAACATAGAATCCTTCAATATTGCATCTTGATGCTTAAGTTTTCTCTAGTTCTTTCAGAATGAGAAATACCAAGAGTATTCTTTCTTTTGGTTTTCTAACTCCATGTCATTACATATTTCATTACAATCCCTTATTTTATTTTCTAGAGTTGTTCTTTGAAATCTTGTTCAGCTTTTACATTATCATTTGTTACATTTGCTTTAGCTTCTCTCCATTCAACAGCAAGTTTCAGAGTCTCTTCTGACTTCCATTTTGGTCTTTCCTTACTTTCCTGTCTTTTTAATGACCTTTTGCTTTCTTCATATATATTGTCATTGAAGTCCCACAGCCTATCAGGTCTTTGGTCATTAATATTCAAAGTATCAAATCTATTCTTCAGATGATCTCTAAATGCAGGTGGGAAATACTGAAGATTGTATTTTGCCAGTCATGAACTTCTTTTCATTTCTTCAGCTTCAACTTAAATTTTCATAGGAGCAATTGGCGGTCAGTTCCACAGTCAGCTCCTGATCTTGTTCTGACTGATGATATGGAGCTTCTCTAGGGTTTTGATTCCTATGTATTCGATCTGGTGATAGTCACCATTTATGTTGTTCACAAAAAAATATTTGCAATGAATAAATCGTTGGTCTTAAACAATTGTATCATGCAATCTCTGGTTTCATTTCTATCACCAAGGGCATATTTTCCAGCTAACCAATGCTTCAGATGTTGGTAGAAATCTTTAATTTCTTCATCTTTGGCTTTAGTGAATAATGGTAGCATTAACTGACAGCATTGCACTTCAGGACCGATCTTAAGATATATTATTTTTTTTAAAAAAGGGGGGGGACCAGGTTTGCTGGTCCAATAAAGCCTGTTGGAACCACTGAGACTATGGCCCCTCGCTGCCCTTCAGGTCTGGAATTGAACCCATGTCTGAGGTTTCCAGCCAAACAATAGATAGGCATATGAGTTGAATGAACATTTACCTGAGGTAGATACACTCCTTGGAGAGAACAAGCATGGGAGACAGAAGGGCTGCTTATGCACAGGGAGACAGCTCAGGGATCAGGAGTGTATGGAGGGATAGACACAGGGAAGAGGTAACTATCAGGAGGAAGTGGGAGGGGAGATGTTGCATTGTAGTTAATTGTGGTCAATGTCATGAGACAAAGTGTATGTGAACTGCTGTATGGAAAGTGTATTTGCTCTGTAAATTTTCACTCAAATCACACAAAAAAGGACATTATTTTTGATGATGAATGTGATGTCATTCCTCTTCAATTTGTCATTCCCAGCATAATAGACCATAAGATTGTCCAATTCAAAATGCCTGATATCAGTCCACTTCAGCTCACTAACATATGTTGTTGTTAGGTGCAATCAATTCAGCAGCAACTCACAGCTATGTACAACAGAGCAAAACACTACCTGGTCCTGAACCAGCCTCAAAATGCTTGCTATACCTGAGGCCATCATTGCGGCCAGTGTGTCAATCTATCTTCTTGAAGGCCTTCCCCATTATTCATTGACACTCCACTTTTCCACAAATGGTATCATTTTCCAGGGTATAATCCCTTCTGACAACATGACCAAAGTGGGTGGGACAAAGTCTAACCATTTTTGCTTCTGAGGAGCATTCAGGCTGCACTTCTTTCAGGACTGATCTGTTAGTTCTTTTGACAGGCCATGCTACTTTCAGTATTCTTGGCCAACACCATAACTCAAAAGCGCCAACTCTTCTTTGGTCTTCTTTATTCATTGTCCAGCTTTCACATGCATATGAGGTGATTAAAAACACTATGTCTTGGGTCAGGCACACCTTAGTTCTCAAACGCAGTAGATTTGCACAGTGCAATACATCATCTGATTTCTTTAGTGTTGCTTCCATTGCTGTTGATTGTGGAAGCAAGTAATACAAAATCTTTGACAACATCAATCTTTTCTTCATTTATCATAATGATGCTTACTTGTCCAGTTGTGAGGATTTTTGTTTTCTTTATGTTAAGGTGTAATTCATACTGCAGACTGAAGTATTTAATCTTCATCAGTAACTGTTTGTTACTGCTTCAGTCATCTTCACTTTCAGCAAGAAAAGTTGTGTCGTCAGTGTATCACAGGTTGTTAATGAGTCTTCCTCCAATCCTGATGCCACGCTCCTCCCCATAAAGTCCACCTTCTCAGATTATTTGCTCAGTGTAAAGATGGAATAAATATGGTGAAAGGACACAACGATGACACACTCTCTTCCTGATTTTAAACCATGCAATATCCCCTTGTTTTGTTCACCAAATAGTCTCCTGGTCTATGTACAGGTTCCTCATGAGCACAATTAAGTTTTCTGGAATGCCCATTCTTTGCAATGTTATCCACAATTTGTTATGATCCACACAGTTGAATGCCTTTGCATTATCAATAAAACACAAGAAAAATCTCTCTGGTATTCTTTGCTTCCAGCCAAGACCATCTGACATCAGCAATGATATCCATCATTCAACATCCTCTTCTGAATCCAGCTTGCATTTCCAGAAGCCCTCTGTCAATATACTGCTGCAACCATTTTTGAATTATCTTCAACAAAATTTTACTTGTGTGTGATATTAATGATATTGTTCTATAATTTCCATATTCTGTAGTATCCTCTTTCTTTAGAAAGGGTAAAAACATGGATCTTTTCCAGTCAGTCAGCCAGATGAATGTCTTCCAGATTTTTTGGCATAGCTGAGTATGTGCCTCCAGCATGACATCTGTTTGTTGAAACATCTCAATGGGTATTCTGTCAATTCCTGGAACATTGTTTTTCACAAATTGCTTCAGTGCAGCTTTGACTTATTCCTTCAATACCATTTTTTCTTGATTATATGCCACCTCCTGAAATGGGTGAACATTGACCAATTCTTTTTGTTACGGTAACTCTGTGTATTCCTTTCATCTTCTTTTGATATTTCCTGGATCATTCAATATTTTGCCTATAGAATCTGCAAATATTGCAACTTGAGTCTTGAATTTTTTCTTCAGTTGTTTCAGCTTGAGAAATGCTGAGTATGTTTTCCCTTTTGGTTTTCTAACTGCAGGTCCCTGCACATTTCATTTAAATAATTGACCTTTTCTTCTCAAGTTGCTCTTTGAAATCTTCTGTCCAGCTCTTTTATCTTGTCATTTCTTCCATTTTTTTAAGCTACTCTCCACTCAAGGGCAAGTTTTAGAGTCTCTTCTGACATCCAATTTGGTCTTTTCTTTCTTTCTTGTCTTTTTTATGACCTTTGCTTCCTTCATGGGTGATGTTTTTTATATCATCCCACAATTACCATGGTTTTTGGTTATGGGTGTTCAAAGCATCAAATCTATTATTTAGGTGGTCTCTAAATACAGGTGGGATATAATCAAGGTCATATTTTGACTTTGGTGAACTTGTTTAATTGTCTTCAGCTTCTACTTGAATTTACATATGAGTGGTTAATGTTTTGTTTCAGAGTCAGCTCCTGGCCTTATTTTGGCTGAAGATATTGAGATTCTCCATTGCCTCTTTCCACAGTTATGGTCAATCTGATTCTTCTTATTCCCTCTGGTGAAGTCCACAAGTATAGCTGCCATTTATGTTGCTGAAAAAAAGGTATTTGTGATTAATAAGTCATTGGTCTTATAAAATACTATCCTGTGATCTCCAGCATCATTTATATCACCAACATTTTATTTTTCAACTGCCAGTCGTTCTTCTTTGTTTCCAACTTCTGCATTCCAATCAGCAGGAATAATCAACACATCTTGCTTGCATGTTCAGTAAAATTTAGACTGCAGAAGCTACTAAAAATCTTTGGCTTTGGTGGATGATGAATCAATTTGAGTAATGATGGTATTAATTAGTCTTCCTTGGAGGTGTATGGACATTATCCTATCACTGAGAGCATTGTACTTCAGGATAGATCCTGAAACATTCTTTGTGATGATGAGTGCTACTCTATTCCTCTGCAATTTTTCATTCCCGGCATAGTAGACCATATGATTGTCTGATTCTAAATGGCCAAAACCAGTCCATTTCAGCTCACTAATGCCTATGATATCGATCTTTATGCATTCCATTTCATTTTTGACAACTTCCAATGTTCCTGGATTCATAGTTTATACATTCCATGTTCCAATTATTAATAGATATTTGCAGTTCTTTCATCCCATTTTTAGTCATGCCACATGAGCAAATGGAGTTCCCAAAAGCTTTGCTCCATCTATATCATTAAGATTGACTCTACTCTGAGGAGGCAGCTGTTCCCCAGTGGTATTTTGAGTGCCTTCCAACCTGAAGGCTCATCTTCTGGCACTATATTGGATTTCAGGGCTATCATCAAAGTTTTCCAATAATATATCAGATATATTTAAGGAGCTGAACTACCGTGAATCAGAGCATGCACATGGCTCAATGAAGTGATGTTATTTTTTTCCAGTTTACACACTTATATAAATAGTAGAGCTCAGATTCAAATCCAGGTTATGTCATTATTTAAGCCATTATATTTCCACCCAAGTATGCCTCTAGTCCTTGATTGCCATTGGTTTAAGCACAAGTTTAAATTATAAGCATTTTGACCTTAAAATCAGTCTGTATTATAAGCATTTTGACCTTGTATCAATTAAGGTCAGCTTCTATAAATGAATGGCATTAATAAAACAATTTAAAGACAAAGTCATAACATATCCACCAATCAACAAGGTACCATTTCCATTACAGAAGGTTAATTTAAAAAAAAAAAAAAAATTTATTGCTTTTGAACAATAAAAGTTGAGTTGCTCATAAAATGCATTTGACTAAGGCATTTGACTAAATGCATTTGACTAAGGCATAAAATGCATTTGACTAAGGCATTTGACTGCTAACCAGAAGGCTGGAGGTTCAAACCCACCAGCCACTCCTTAGAAGGAAGATTGGGTAATCTACTTCATAGTGATATCACCTTGGAAACCCAAGGAGGGTCACTATGAGTTGATCTGACTCACCAACAGTGAATTTTTTTTTTTTTTTTTTGATTCATCTCACTTACGGACTTCCTTGTTATTTGATATTTTGCTTTATGACAATAGTAAAAAAAAAAAAAGTTTATGATCCAATTGTTTTGTGCATTAATGACTCATCTAACCCTCACACCCTCCTGTGCAACTTGTCCAGGCCCTAGGGAGCCTCCATAACATTTAACCCCAGTCTGGAACTTGAGGACAGCAACATGCTATGTTTCCTCCGGGCTCCCTTCTCCTCTCCATTCGCCAGGTTCCCTCCCAGTGTGTCCCACTCTCTGCTATATGTGCACCAACTGGTATTAACAGGGGTGTGAGAATCTGGCAGCATTCGCCTCTGCAGAACCAATCCCAGGTGAAAGGTTCTCACACCATCCAAACCATGATGAATGTTCACTTCTCTCATTGAGTGCACTGTGGAGCCTGAGCTGGGATGCTGGTGGTTGAGGACTTCCAGCCAGTAGCCCACATCTTGGATATGGATTCTTTGACCACCACAGGTATAGAGGGCCCTCAGCCACTTAGCTGGGAGGGCTGGCAGAGGCAGCAAATCAGGAGTATTTCTCATAATGTAGATTGTCTCATAAAGATGACCAGGTGTTTGGAACCTAACCATGTCAGTAAGTAAGGTGTCAGTGTACCTTTTAATCTAATATGTGGCATCTATATAATAAAAGTTCTTACAGTAAAAGCAAGGAGCTGTGGTAGAATAGTGCCTAAGGCACTCGACTGCTAACCAGAAGGCAGATGATTCAAACCAACCAGCCACTCCTCCGAAGGAAGGTTGGGCAATCTATTTCCGCAGTGATACCGCCTCAGAAACCCAAGGAGGGGTCGCTAGGAGTTGGGTCCCACTGGACAGCACATAACAACAACAACAACAACAGTAAAAGGTAAGGAAAACAATCAGCTTGAGAAGAAAGAGAAGTAAATCTACCATTAACAGTCAAGTAGCCGATTTATTTTGTATTTATTTGCTTTGCTTTGCTTAAGAATTGCTCCAAAATTTTGCTGAATTCCATTTGCTCTTTTGATTATATCCAAGACAAAATGTTTTCAAAGAATAATTGATTTAAAATTTTTATCATGTGCCACCAATTAAAAAAAAAATTAACAGCGCATAGCAGGTAAAATTACTAAACATAGTCTAGGAAAGTTCTAACCATGTTTCTCAAAGAATAGGAAAAAAATGCATCTGTGAACCTCTATAGTCAGCAACAGGAAACAAAAAGTAAGCTCAAACTTTTGATATGTACTGTGTTTACTGTAAGCAATCACAAACAATGAAAACAGCATATTCACAAAAAAGGGCCATGAAGCTGCTTCAGCTACTTTGAAGGCTATTTTTCAAATTGTTCTTTAACATCCCCACACCCAGGATATTGGTTCAAGGTGCATTTCCTTCTCAGCCTGAGCTTGCTTAAAGGGTGCTATGCAAATATAAAACCTCATTATCCTCCTTGATGGGGTGTTATTGTTAGAGAACACAAAGACACAATCCATTTGAGTAGTTGATTTTTCCCTCTCCCATGGATTTATATTTCAGAAAAGCAATTTGGAAAGCTTCTGAAAAGTGTTCACTGAATATTTATGCACTAAGTTTCCATGCTAAGCATTTCCACAGATGAAGTTGAATAAGAAAACTAGATTTTCTTTATAAGCATGGATCATAAACATCTAAATATCATTAATTGCAAACTTTTTATTTTGAAAATCAGGTAAGATTTCTGTATGCTTTAGCAGTGCACCAATTTAAAACAGTGTATTTTTATCAAACACATATAAAATGTGCATTGAGGACTGATGATATCATGCATCAGTATCATGCAATCCAGATGGTCTTTTGTACAAATTTGCATTGGGAAAAGTAGTTTCTGCACTGTAGAAATTGAGACTCAGAGAAATTAAGCAAAATTATGAAGTAACACAGCTAATAAATAGTAGAGTTCAGATGAATACACAGTTATCTTGAGACATAAAGTGAGCTCTACCCACTATGACACACATTGATATCCTCTCATAATTACTACACTCTTGAAAAAATACAAATATGCATGTGTAGATGCACATTTGTGTGTCATTCATTCATTTGTCTTTTTTTGGAGAGGTCAATTAGGATAACTAACCTTTTCCTAAAGCCATACAAGAATTGCCCAAATATATATTATTTTCTTCCTTTGGTTTTCCCTGGAAATATTTTTTTAAAAAATCCAACCTACCTCCTTCTCTGTTCTAATTTCCTGTTTTCCAGGAAATTCTATGATCAGAAATTTTCATTCCTCAAGCAAGGGATTCCTCTCCACAAAATAGGTGGATACTCTGGAGGCTAAGAAGATATAATTACCTTTTTGAGAAAAGAAACCTATTGGGTAATTGTTCCTTTCCACTGCAATATTTTATTAAATCTCAATCCAACACCAGATGTGGTGGCTCTAAGTGAGCCTAGAGACAGCTTCAAGAAAAATGACAAGGAAAGTTAATGTTGTCATCATTGACCTGACAGGTAAGTCTGAATGGTACTATATACAATTCAATCATTTGGTAAAATACACATACTAGAGAATGGCCAATGTCAGTTTCTCTACAAATCTGTTATCACTTGTATGTACCTGGATTGCATTTATCCCAGAAAGAAGCTGTTTCTCTGTTACCCTCATGAACTCACTCACCAAAATATGGTATTGAAACTATTCTGTAAAGTCCCATATTTGACCAAGGAGTGTCTAGTAGCAGTGATATACAGGTGACAATACTCTCACCTGAAGATAGACCTGCATCAGGAATTCTGCAACCTGGAAGAGTATTTTGGCTATCAGAAGATCACCTTTTTTGATGGGAACTATAAGTGTATAATTAATTACTTTCTTTGGCTATTGTTTAACAGCTAGATGTATGGAATAGCTGACTGTGTGGGTTACACCCTAACATGTAAACTCTGAATAGCAGCCATGAACGGAACCCCATAGTATGTGCTCTTCTCATAGATAAGAAAATTTTCCTGCACTTCTTAAATCTGTTTTTCTGAACAATCTTTATGTCTTTAACTATGATCTGTGAGCCTCACAGTCTATTCCAACATCAAAAATTTCTAAGCAAGTCACAGAGAAAGGAGTGGAAGAGAGTGTTTTAGAGAGTGGCTTAGAGAGTGGGGATGGTAATCGGGAATTAAAATCAAATATTCACGAACTGTTGAATGTAAAACAAATTCTGCTCCATAAGTTTGCTCCCAAAGCACAATTAAAAAAAAAAAAATTCCAAGCATGTCGTAAATCTTTACTGGAGATCATCTTGGAGGTCAATAAATTTGTTTCCATTTTATTTGGAATTCCCAACAAAAATGGAAATAAAAAGAAGAATATGATGAAGAAGAAGAGTGACAACTAGGAAGAGAAGGAGAATAAATCATGAACTATCAATGAGTGGGCACAGAATGACAAGTGCTCCATTGAATTCAGCTTTTGCCTCCATGATCCTAAGAGAGCAAGGATTTCACCCAGCTCTGTCTTTACTTTGGATGGGTAAAGAGGTTGAGAAAGGACTAAACAATAACAAGACAAGTTAGGATATTAACTAACTTCCAAGTTGTGGATCATGGATTAAACACAAGTGTCTTGAAGATGGAGAGCAATTCTGCTGCCTTGGGCCTGGTTCCAAATGTAAACATTCATCCTTCTGATAACCAAGAAGCCAACATCTCCAGTAATTAACATTCCAATGTACAAATAAAACACTTAATTGCATTGTGAGAATATGGTTTAGAGGTTGTTCAATTAGGACCATGTTTCCCAACTTTTCTGCTTTATATCGATTTCCCATCAGTCACTGTGTTTAGGTTCAGTTACAGCTCTGAGGTCAATCCTGATTAAATACTCTCCTATTTACACTTGAAGGCTATGAAGACATTCTGCTTTCACATAAACATTGATTCAATTGCTCATGACTGCAATTTGAGACTGTTCTTGTCTACTGATTCTTTCTCCCTTTAGAAATCAAGTGGCACAGGAATACAGGCAGCTTAGTTCTCAAGTGGTTGCATAAATTGTGCTGGTCAGCAAATCAAATCTTTGTTTTCCTTCAACTCAACATTATCACTTCAAGTTCTCAGTATTGGAAAGTCCTGACATTTACACAATGCATGATGTTTTCAAGTATTTGCACTTGTATTTAATCATTCAAATGATTGTTTTCATCTGTGTGTTTAGAGATTTAGAAATGCTTGAAATTTCCCATTCAATAAAACAAGTTCATAAATGACCATGAAGGAGGTGCAGTTTTGTTAAAAAAAAAAAAATTATATCAGGTATCCTGTATTATGGTACTCTACAGAATTTTCTTCCAGTAAGCAATATTAACATTTAAAAAAAAAAAAAAAAAGCATATATACAAAGTTTGCGACAAAGGGAAAAGGATAAATTTGCTTAGGATCTATCATGTGTTGATAATGAACCAAGAATTCATTCTTACTTTAGTTAGTCTTCTGAAAACACCTTTATGTAGCTAAAGAAGCTGAGACATGGTCAGGAAGAGCATATGAGTTTCCTGTTGTATTGTTAGTTGCCAAAGATTTTGACTCTTGGCAATTCTTCTGCACAGAGTAGAACAACTCTATAGGGTTTTCAAGAGTGATCTTTCACAAGCAAAGAGCCAGGGCTGTTTTCCAAGGCCCCTTTAGATATGCTCAGACCACTGATCTTTTGTCCAATATGGAGTGCTTCACAGTTCACACTACCCAAGGACTCCATTAGCTCAATATGTTTGCTGAAAGAATGTATCAAAAACAGGGTGGTTTCCAACTCATAGTGACCCATCTTTGAGTTTCCGAGGCTATATCATTATGGAAGTAGATTGCTCATACTTCCTTCTGAGGAATGACTGGTGGGTTTGAACCATCAGCCTTCTGGTTAGCAGTCAAATGCCTTAGGCACTACGCTACCAGAATGAGACACTTAAAAAAAAAAAAAAAAAGGAATGAAGTACCCATTACTTTGAGTTGAGTTCAACTCATGATAGCTCTCTGCATCACAGAGAGTAATAGTGTTTTCTTGGCTGTACTCTTATAAGAGCAGATCTACTTACATGGATTTAAATGTTTTTGTTTCTTTTTTTTAGGGAAAAAAAAAAAAAAAAACTCAGGACCTATCACTGGCACTAATATGCCATAAACATAAGTTGTATAAATTTCACCACAGATATTCCTGCCATCACATCCGAAACCTATAGACACCTCTTCAATGAACACCTTGGAAAAAGTCGTGTCAGAAAGCTGAAATCTCGTGTTAATTGTTATTTTTATCTAGCGTAGTGCCTAAGGCATTTGACTACTAACCAGAAGGCTAGAGGTTCAAACCCACAGCCACTCCTTGGAAGGAAGGTTGGGCAATCTACTTCTGTAATGATACTGCCTCGGAAAGCCAAGGAGGGGTTGCCATGAGTCAGGTCCAACTCCACTGCACATAACGTCAACAACAAAAACACAAAGGTATACTTGAGAAGATTGATATTGAAGTAGGACGATTTAAGGTTCTTTTCCTTTTTCCGTGTTACCAAAGTTCTAAATGCAAGCCAAGTAAGATCAGCAAATAGAAAACTACACAATCACATGAATTTAAATGCCCAGAGAAAACCCTTCCTAGTGACAAACCACCAATGTACTCTAGCCTTTTATTGAAATCTAAATATGTAAACATGTGCAAATGGTTCAATTATTTTATAATACCAGAGTCACATAATTTGTGGTTTCTTCATTGATATAGTTTTCTTTGTATGATAGATTTTCCTTTAGATTATATGATCAGGAAAGAAATTACAACTTTGTCTTCTATCAAGTAAGAATTTTTTGTAAGTGATACAAATGTGGAAGCCACTATGTTGTTGTTAGGTGCTGATAAGTCGGCTCTGACTCATAGGGACCCTATGTACAATAGAAGGAAACACTGCCTGGTCTTGTGCCAGTCTCACAATCCTTGCTATACCAGAGCCCATCGTTGCAGCCAACTGTGTCAGTCAATCGCTTAGAGGGCCTTTCCCTTTTTCACTGACCCTCCACTTTACCAAGCATGATATCCTTTTCCAGGGAATGGCCCCTTCTGATAACATGACCAGAGTAGGTGAGACGATCGATGTCTTCAAAGGAGCATGCTCGTTGCACTTCTTCCAGGACAGATTTGTTAGTTCTTTTGGAAGTCCAGGGTACTTTCAGTATTCTTTGCCAACACCACAACTCAAAAGCATTAACTCTTCTTTGGTCTTTCTTATTCATTGTCCGGCTTTCACATGCATATGATGTGATTGAAAATACCATGGCTTGGGTTAGGTGCACCTTAGCTCCATTTTAATTTTGGATGCCAGGGAGTGTAAAGCTAAATTTAGTTTATATTTGGTAGATTGTTAAAAAAATTTTCATCACTTTACTCTGATAAATTTTGTTTTCTTTTTTATGTTTTTGGTTTCTAATTACATTAAAAAATATCTTGACATAAACTACCTTATATACATGCTTACATACACATCAGTTAAAATGAAGAAATGAAGTACTTTTACCAATGTATACCATCAAATGTGCATTGCTGCAGTCATTTTCTTCTCACTTTGGCAACCACCCAGCCACTCCTTGAAAGGAAGATTGGGCAATCTACTTCCATAGTGATACTGCCCTGGAAACACAAGGAGTGGTCGCTATAAGACTGGTCCGATTTGATGGCAAACAACAACCAACACATGCTTTAATCTAGATCAAGCACAATGCAAGATATAAAATCCAAAACCAAGATGTTATTCCTGTCTTAAAATATCTGTAACTAAATATAAGGCAAATAAGCCTATGAAAGGAGCTAAATGATAAGTTCAGATAATACTCTGAAATTCCACAGATAATGCCCAGATGATGCATGAACTTATATTATCAAACTTTGAGCCAGACACTGTTGTAGATACTTCACATTTACAAATACATTTATTATTCACAAATAAACTACCAGCTATATTACCATTCACATTTTCCAGATAAGGGAATTAAAGCACAGGGTTGAAGTCACATGTCTAAGGTCACACAGCTTTGTAAGAGAAAGAATTATGATTCAACTCAGGCAGTCTTTTTCTTGATTTTCCATGCTTAAAGAAAGCCCTACACTGCCACTCATTCTAGATCACAATGTCTAAAAAGCAAAATAGTTAAGATTTAAGTACAGTTGATGATTGAACAACAAAGATTTAAAATGTACTAGTCTACTTACATGTGGATTTTTTTCTTCAAGATATGGACCTTGGAGAAATGCAAGAGCTAATTGATACCACACTAGAGGAATTAATAGAAGATGACTTGATGGAGAAAAGTGCTTTCAAACCAGTGCCAGACGATGAAGAAGAAGACATAGAAGAACCAGTGCCAGAAAACAAATTGACAATAGACAGTGTGGCAGAAGAGTTCTGATTATTCAAGACTGCTTTTGACTTTTTTTACAACATGGACCTTCTATGAAATGGGCAGTGAAACTAAGGCCAATGGTGGAAGAAGGATTGGTACCATACAGAAACATTTTTAGAGAAATGAAAGAGCGGAAAGAAAAAAAACTCAGAAATTACAATGTATTTCCATAAAATTACACTTAGTGTGTCTGCCTTTCCTGCCTCCTCTTACACCTCCTCCACCTCTTCTGCCTCTGTTATATTGAGACAACATGACCAACCCTTCCTCCTCTTCTTTCTATGCAGTCTACTCAATATGAAGATGATGAAGTGAAGACCTTTATCGTCATCTACTTCCACTGAATAAACAGTAAATACTCATCATGCCATACAGTTAATAAATACATCTACTGTGCATGTGTGTGAGTGTCTTTGTGTGAAAATCTAATAACTGTATGGCAAGAACAGTGTTAATCGACTGTTTATGTTATCAGTAAGGCTTCTGGTCAACAGTAGGCTACTAGCAGTTAAGTTATTTTGGGGATCAAAAGTTATATGCAGATTTTCAACTGTTTAGGGGAGTGGGTGCTTTAACCCCTGCATTATTCAAGGGTCAAGTCTACATGCAAGTTGACATTTAAAACAAATAATAAACGTTACTCTTAGATTTCATATTTGAACAAATTTCATGTTTTTTGCATGATTTCAACTTTTCTTTCCAGGAGAAATCATTTATAGTTTATGAAGCAACTGTGTGTGTGTGCTTGTGTAAGTGTGTGTGTTTTTGATGGAGTAGGGTGTGAGGGAGAGGAGTCCTTCATACACATACACATATACAACAAAGCTCAGAAGGTAGGAAGAAGCAGAAAAGAAGGTCAACTAGATATGAAGAATCCAAGGGGGAAGCCAGGAAGAGTGGTGTTACATTGAAGGAATTGCAACTAATGTTACAAAAACAAAAACTGTGTGTAAATTATGAAATGGAAATCTAATTTGCTCTGTAAACTTTCACTCAAACCACAGTGCAGAAGAAAGACTAAGGAGAGAGAAAGAAAGAAAGAAAATTTTGCATGCAAATGATTTGCTTTGTTTAATAATGAAGTTGATTTACTCAACTGCAATGTTAAAAGTTTCATTCATTTCAAATATTATCATTCAGAATTCCATTTTCTTTCCATTTTTTTTGTTATAGCACAGAAGTATTGGAAAAAAAGTGGACTTCAAACTCAATTTTGGAGGAAAACTGGAAAGCAGAATTGTGGATGGCATTTAGAGCTCATCTGCACTTATTTGGGGAGGTTAGATGTGACACATCCTCGGGGCAGTGGTTTGGCAGCAGGGCAGCACTGGGCCACTGTCTATGCTGCCAAAGACATTCTCTTGCAGCCTACTGTTCCTGAACAGGCTGACATTCTATGGGGACTATTATAAATGCATGAATTCAGCACACAAAATGTCAACTGATATATTAAGAAAGAGCAACTTGATATAGTCACTTGCAGTAAAATTTCTCTAGCTTTTACCCCATTCCGCTTCATAGACATACTGAATGTAAGCTTGCACAATTTCAGATGAAATTGTTTGACATCCAAAATACACATTCAAGTTAAACTTCTGCAATAAAAGAGTGAAATCTCAAATAAAATGAAAATAGTATCATTTTCCATCTTCAGTTCAAAAACCAAGGTCATGGATTATGAATTTTAAACAGTCAGTATATCACTCAAAAATCATTTTAGACAGAAAGATGGCAACTTTATTCCCCTTGCTTTTTGCTTTTAAAGTAAGGTCTCTGTTAATAGCTTTTTGCTTTTGATATGGATAACTTTTACAAATTAATACAAAAAAAAGAAAAAAAATTAACCCCCTATCATAAAGCAATTGAATTTAATAACATTTTTATATTGAATTTTCTGGTCAGTGATCTTCTCTCTCACTAAGTCAACAAAATCAGAGAAAATGTAATGCTTGAAAAATAAAATGTATACTTAAATTTACGTAACTCTAGTATGGCCTAACTGAGAATTTTTTTTTCCCCATGGAAAATAAGATTAGCCACAAAATCAGTCCCTGTAGTACACAGATTTGTATACTAAACTCTAGGCATAGTAGAATATAACAACATGTTTTTCTGCTTATCCATAACTCATTTTGTTGCATAGTAGATAAGAGTATGTTTATAATTTTAATGCAAAGGAGCAGTGGTGAAACAGTGGTTAACCACTCAGTTGCTAATCACAAGCTGGCAGTTCAAATCTACCAGCCATTCTGGGAGAAAGATGTGGCAATCTGCTTCCTTAAAGATTTACAGCCTTGGGAAGCCTATGGGGCAGTTTTACTTGTCATATAGGGTTGCTGTGAGTCAGAGTCAACTCAGTAGCAATGGGTTTGGTTTTGGTTCTTTGGTCACCTCAACTTTTGTTTCACACACAAGATATACTGCTGATTTTCTACCAAACGCAACCCCATTTTCTTACCACAACTTCTAGTATTTCCTTGTGTTACAAACAAGTGTAAATAATGCCACCTATAAAATAGATGATTTACTACAAACCTCTCCCCACCCCCCCCAAAAAAAATCAAACCTATGTAGTAGAGTCCATTCCAACTCATAGTGACCCTGTAGGACAGGGCAGAACTGCCCCATAAGGTTTCCAAGGCTGTAAATCTTTATGGAGGCAGACTGCTTCATCTTCTGAGGAGCAACTGGTGGGTTGAAACTCGCAACCTTTTGGTTAGCAGCTCAGTGCTTTAATCATAGCACCATCAGAGCTCCTTGACTTACCACAAGTTCTACTAATACATCACTTGCTTTCAAATATATTTCAACTTCTGATGACTTCATTTATGTCACAGTACAGCTGTGCTCCATAGGGTTTTCAAAGGCTGAGTTTTTGAAAGTAGATCACCAGGCCTTTCTTCTGAGGTGCTTGTGGGCAGAATGGAGCATCCACCCTTTCTGGGAGTGCACTGTTTTTACTACCCAGGTACTTCAACAAATGATAATTAAATCATGAAATCAATCATAGTGTAGCTAAAATCAGTTTTATATACTTTTATTTCATTTTGTAGATAAAAATGAAAAGACAATATTTCCCTCTTTAAAAAGTAGAAAGTTCAATTGAAGAAATCCACAGAAAGTGTGAAGTTCCATCAGTCCTCACACTTACACAGAAATACATCACACTTTAGAGGTTAAATGAGAATGATATTTGACTCATTTGTCATGACTAGTAAAGCTTTCACTTGTGAATGGTTTAGAATTTGAATAATGGGTTTATATATCTACAATATTGTTCAGCTCTATTTTTGTGTGTATTACTTTATCAATTTCTCAATTTTTGTTTAGTTCTAGAAAATAGATATTTAATTATACATTAGGGAGGATACATTGTTTAAGTAGAGAGGGGAAGTGGACTTAAAATTGAAATATTCAAAAAGGTACTTAGAGTTGCCTCCACTCATAAAATGAAAAGCACAATCTCCCCATGATAGTATGCAAGGAGGGATTACTACATTGAGGAGAGATCTTATTTCCTCTATTGACTGAGAGAATTACTGACGAATTTTATATGTTACTAAGTTATGTGAAAATAGACTTAGGGAAGTAAATCAAAATGCATTAATAACTTGAATTTCTTCTTAAATTTTGAACTAAATGCCACCAATCACCCTACATTTAGTAACTGAGCATTTACTCTGTGTAGGACCCTGTTCTACACACAGTGAGGAGATGTAAAACAAAAAATGGAGACAGTATGGTACAATGTTATGGAATTTGATTTCTGAAGTCAGGCAAATCTGTGTTTGAATCTTCCACTTAACTAGTGTGTGATCATAAATTAATAGTTAACATTTTTAATCTCAGTTTCCTCAATAGCAAAACAGACATAGGAATAGTTTTTGTGTCATGATTATTTTCTAGAAATATAATATGAAATATAATATTTAATACTATGACAATACTTAATATAATTTTTAAATTAAAATTACTTCTATCATTACACAGTTCCTTCTTTCAGGGTATTTGGTAAAGGAGGTAGGCACTGCCCAAAATAGAAACAACAAAACCATTCTGCTATAGAATATTATTTTAAAAGGAAAATTTTCAGAATATAAATAAATCTTGAAATGAACTAAGATACATAAGGAAAAAATAATAACTTGGCCATTAATTTGTTTATTTACAGCCTTAAATTAACTTCCTAGTTTAAAAGAAGGAAGAGAGTCCTTTTTCTTTTAGAGATAAAAGAGTTAGAATTTTAATGAAATATTTTTATAATTTTAAATATGGGTATAACAAAAAACACAAGCAAAGTAAGAAAATTTTAAAGACCAGCATAACCTCAACACTCACAGATGATTATACTCAGTAACTTGATGCATACTTCTCCACTCTTTATGATGAATTTTTACAGTTAATACTATACTGTCCATTAAGTTTTATGTTCTTCATTTACTCTTAAACATTACAGTATATAAGTTTCCACATCTTTGGAAACTATCAGTATCATTATTAGCATTGCTAATAATTTTATATTTTATTTGAGAAAGCCATAAAACTATACATAAGGAGTCCTGGTGGAGTGAAAGGTTGAACGCTCAACTGCTAACTGAAAGGTTACTGGTTAGAACTCACCCAGTGGCCCTGAGGAAGAAAGATGTGGCAGTCTGCTCCTGTAAAGATTACAGCTTAAAAACCCAATGGGGCAGTTTTACTCTTTCATATAGGGTCTCTATGAGTCAAATTTTTTTGGATGCCCCTAACAACAACAAAATTTGTATGAAATGTTAAATGCTATGGAACCAGTCTGTATTTTTCTGACAATTACAGAATGAGAACAGATAATAATAATATAATTAAGAAATTTAAATTGTTACATCTTAACAAGAGGTATTCTTATTAGTTAAAATCCTTAAGAAAACCTTCATTGAAATTAGATTTCCTATTAATTTGCAAATAATCTCATATGCACTATTTTTAAAGCTATTATCTAAGCCAAGTACTGGAAAAGTAGTATTCTTCTCTTCATAGTTAATGAATTCATAAAGTTTGAATAGTATATTTTAATCTACATATTTTGTTGTTTTTTTTGACTTCCTAGCTGAACAATAAATTGGTTAGAATAAAATGCATGGAATTTTTCCCTCACTAATTTCTCTTCACATTTTCTATTGTGTCTCTCAATGTACTTTTTACTTTTATTGTTGTAAAAACATACACAACATGACATTTCCCAACATAACGACTTACATACTTATAACTCAGGGACATTAATGATATTTTTTCATGTTGTGCCATTAATGCTATCCTTTTCCAAAATTTTCCACCACCATTAGCATAAACTCAATGTCCACACACACACACACAAAAGCTTTCCCTTTCCCCCTTCATCCTACCCTTAGTAATCACTAATAATTTTTGATTACTTTCTCTATGTGTAAGTATATATACATATATATATATATATATATATATATATATATATATACACATATATATGTATATATGTCTTTTTTTTCTCAACCTATCTAGAAATTTTTCCTCCCATCCCCTCCCATCCCTTCTAATCAAAAAAGACATTTTCCTTCCATGTATATATTAACTTTTCCTTGACTTTTTACAACAACAGACTAATACAATATTTGTCCTTCTGTGATTAACTTACATCACTCAGCATGATGTCCTCCAACTTCAGCCATGTTACATGGTGTTTTGCAGATTCTACATTATTCTGTAGCGTTGCGTAGTATTTCATTGTATTGTGTGCATGTACCACAGTTTATCTTTTTCTCGGTTGATGGGCACTTAGGCTGTTTCCATCTCTTTGCTATTGTGAATAGTGATGTGATGAACATGAGTGTGCATATATCTATTAATGTCCTGCCTCTCACTTCTTTAGGATATATACCTAGTAATGGGGTTACTGGATCAAATGTAGCTGTATTTCCAACATTTTAAGGAATTGCCATACTAATTTCAACAGTGGTAGTACAATTTGACAGTTCCACCAATGGTGTATGAGAGTCCCAATCTCTCCACATCTTTGCCAGCATTTCTTATTTTGTCTTCTTGAACTTTGCTATTAATGCTGGGATGAGATGATATCTCATGGTTGTTTTGATTTGTATCTCTCCAATGGCTAATGATTATGAACATTTGTTCATGTGTTTGCGGGCTGCCTGAATATCCTCTTTGGTGAAGAGTCTGTTCATGTCTTCTGTCCATTTTTTGAATTGGATAGCTTGTCTTCTTGATGTTGAGGTGTTGGAGTTTTCTACAAATTTTAGAGATAAATCCTACATTCTTACAAAATATACAAATATACTTATAGAAACATTGTCTTCCAATCCTATATATGGTCGTGGGCACATACCCCCCTGCATAAACATACCTAATCATTCAGCCTGTCCACTTATCTATCTACCCGTATATCAATGTTTGCCATCACTGACAATGTAGCACTATATGCACAAAAGGGTTCATCTTTGTAGTCTGTACCTACCTGGAGGGAGCAAGTAGTTGGACCTGTGGGCTCAGGACCATGGTTGCAAGGGACATCAGGCTCAATTGGCATAACATACTACACAAAAACATTGTTTCACATCTTACTTTGGTAAGTAGCAACCAGGATCTTAAAAGCTTGCAAGCAGCCATCTAGATGCAATGATGGGTCTCTCCTCATCCAGAGCAAAGAAGAACAAAAAAAACCAAAGATACATGGAAACAATTAGTCCAGGGGACTGGTACACCATGTGATCTTCAGCCTATATGATTAGGAGACCAAAAGAACTAGATGGTGCCTGGATACCACTATCATCCACTCAGAGGGGGATCTATGAATGAAATTCTGGATACTATGGGAGAATAATGTGGAACAAAATGCAAAATCATTAAAAAAAAAAAAAATCAGGTTTGCTGGTCTAATAGAACCTGGTGTAACCCCTGAGACTACAGCCCCTAGCTGCCCTTCAGGAGTGTAATTGAACCCACTCCTGTGGCTTCCAGCCAAACAAAAGACAGGCATATGAGCTGAACATTTAAATTAGGTAGATACACTCCTTGGAGAGATCAATCATGGGAGAATAGAAGGGCTGTGTATGCACAAGGAGACAGCTTAATGGACAGGAGTGAATGGAGGGAAGGAAACAGGGAAGTGCTAACTATGGGGAGGAAGTGGGAAGAGAGTTATATTATGAGAAACCGCAGTCAATGTCATGAGACAAAGTGTATGTGAGTTGCTGTATGGAAAGTGAATTTGCTCTGTAAACTTTCACCCAAATCACGATTAAAATAGAAAGAAAAATATTGACAGTTGGTTTTGCACATAAGTCCTTTATTATGTTCAGGAATTTCTCTTCTATTCCTGTTTTTCTGAGAGTTTATTTCAGTAATAGTTGTTAGATTTTATCAAATGCCTTTTCTGCATCTATTTATATGATCATGTGAATCTTCTCCTTTATTTTATTTATGTGATGGATTATGTTAATTGTTTTTCTATTGTTGAACCATCACTGTATAACTGGTATGAATCCCACCTGGCCATGATGTATTATTGTTCTGATATGTTGTTGCAGTCTATTGGCCAGGAACTTGTTGAAGATTTTTGCATCTATATTCATGAGAGACATTGCTCTGTAGTTTTCCTTTCTAGTAGTTTCTTTGATTGGTTTTGGTATCAGATTTATGCTTGCTTCATAAAATGAATTTGGGATGATTCAATCCTTTTGTATGTTCTGGAATAGTTTGAATAGGATTGGTGTAAGCTCTTTGAATGATTAGTAGAATTCTCCAGTGAAATCACCTGGGTCAGGACTTTTATTTGTTGGTAATAGTTTAAAGACCTGTTCCATTTCTTCTATTGTTATTGGTCTTACCACATTTTCTACTCAGTCTGTGATAATTTAAGGAAATAGTGTGTTCCTAGGAGCTCTGGTAGCATAGTTCTAAGGCACTTGACTGCTAACTAGAAGGCCGGTGGTTCAAACCCACCAGCCACTACTCAGAAAGAAGGTCGGGCAATCTACTTCTGTAGTGATACCCACCTTGGAAACCCAAGGAGGGGTCACTATGAGTCGGCACATAACAACAACAACAACAGTGTGTTCCTAGAAATATGTCCATTTCTTCTAGGCTTTCAAATTTTTTGGAGTACAGTTCTTCATAGTGTCCTGACATTATTCTTTTTCATTTCAGTTGGTTCTGTTCTGACATCATCAATTTCATTTCTTATTTGTGTTATTTGCATCTTCTTCTTTTCCTTTGTTATGTTTGGAAGTGGATTTTAAATTTTGTTAATCTTTTCAGAGAACCAACTTCTAATCTTGTTGATTATTTTCTGTTATCTTTCTATTTTCTGCTTCATTTACTTCGCCTCAAATCTTTCTTATTTCTTTTCTTCTGGTGACTGTAGACTTTTTTTGCTGCTCTTTTTCTAATTTTTGGAGATGTTGGGTTAAGATATTGATTTGGGCTCTTTCTTCTTTTTTGATGTGTGCATCTTTTGCTATAAATTGTTCTCTATTTGTTGCTTTTGCTGTGCCCCCAAATTTTGTTATGTTGTGTTTTAATTCTTGAGTGATTCAAGGAATTTTTAAGTCCTTTTTTCATTTCTTCTATAATCCAGTCATGTATGAGGAATGTGTTATTCAGTTTTCATGCCTTTACTCTTTTTTATTATTCTTCCTAGTATTGATTTCTAATTTTATAGCACTGTGATCTGAGAAGGGGAGCTCTTGTAGTGTGGTGTCTAAGGCATTTGACTGCTAACCAGAAGGCTGGCAGTTCAAACCCACCAGCCAATCCTCAGAAGGAAGGTTTGGCAATCTATGTCCCTAGTGATACCACCTTGGAAACCCAAGGAGGTGTTGCTATGAGTCAGATCTGACTCGATGGCAGTGTTTGGTTTGGCGGGTTGGATATGAGAAGATGTTTTGCAGTATTTCAGTGTTTTTAAATTTATTGAGGTTTTCTTTGCGGCCTAGCAAAAGACTCAAAGCACATCACAAGCAGGAACAACAAAAAAATGTAATAAATGAGAAAGAAAAATTAAAATATATTAAAAAAAGAAAGTTAATGTGAAATGGGTGGGGAAGTCATAATATCTGGTGATAGGGTGGTAGAAGAATGAGATAAAAGAACCAGATTAAAGGAATAGTAAAGAAAAAATGGGAAAACTGAAGAAAGAAAAATAAGACACGAGAAGAACCAAAAGAAGGAAGAAAAGAAAATGGGGAAGCAGAAAAAGGGAAGAGAAAAAAAATGATAAAAAAAAACAGGTACAGGAAAGAAGAAAAAGGAAAAGGAAGAAAGAAGAAGATAAAAAGAATAATTTAAAAACAAACAAAAACAAAACTGTTGGGGGTAGGGGGCAGCACCCAAGCTCTATCAGGGCACAGATTCGGAAGAAATTCCTACTGATCAAGAAGGTGAGTGGAGGCAGGGCATGACCACTCTTCTGTTTACCAAAAGGTTATGGAGTAAAAGAGTAACAAGGGAAATATAGCACTGTACAGTCATCACCCTCCAGTGCAGTTGCCCATGCTGTTTTAGTCTAGTGGAGTCTATTCTTAGGTTGTTGACTAGGTAAGAACACTGTTTGTATATATTCAAAATGGCTACACTCACCACTTTGGAATATTCAAAATGGCTGTACCCTCAGGACAGCCACTTGCATTTCAGTCTGTTTGTCTCCTTCTTCACTGTTTTCCTGTCTGGTTGTCAGGAACAGTCCTTGCCCATGCAGTCTTTATTGGGCAGAGCTGATTCTTAGATTGCTACCAGGAAATATTCAAAATGGCTCTGCAGTCTGCAATTTCATTTCTCTTCTTACTCACTGTTTTCATTCAGGTTCTTCTACTAGTTGATATTTAATCCACTTCTTTATCCCTTTCCTCAAAGCTCAGAGTTACAGGATTGTTTTCTGTATGAGTTTCAATTGGTTTCTCATTGCTTTGTTGCAGAGGGTCTGTGTAGCTTGTCTGACTATTTTGTCATCTAGCCAGAATTCCCATTGTTCATTTTCAATTGTTTTTGCTAGCTGTTAATTAGATACAAAGGAATTTTTAAATCAAGTATATGTAAGGCAATATACCAGTGATGATTGATACATGGATGCATGACCTCACCACTTAGTGATGCAATACAACCATTTATTATTTTCATGAATTCTTAGTTTCAGAAAATCAAACAGGGCAGGGATTGTTTGTCTCTTTTTCACAATGCCTGGGACATTGTAAAAGCTGGTAACCTTAAAGACAGGAGTTAAAGTCATTTGCAAGCTCATTCATTCACATCTCTGACATCTGGACTGATGTCACTTAAACATCTAGGTAATGAAAAAGCAGGGTTTCCTGAGGCATCTCAATTTGTTCTCTCTTCTGCCATGATAGCTTCACAGGAACCAAGTATATGTGGATTCAAGACTTTAAAGGCACATATTCTGAGAAAAATGGAAGAAAGAGAGTAAGAGAGAAAAACAAAAGGCAGAGTCATATCACTGAGTATGATTTAACATCAGAGGACATACAGCAACACTGTCATGGTACTCTAAAGACAAAAGTAGATTCAAAGATGCAAGAGAACTTGGAAGTTACTTAGACCTCTCAATGAAGGACTGTCAACATCACATTGTAATAAGAGTTTGATATATATATTGCTGTGTCTGTCCTTTGGATAATACAATCTGCCTCAGGCATAAAGACTAATGATGACATTTGACTACTATTCTGGTAGCATAGTGGCTAAGGCACTTGACTGCTAACCAGAAGGCTGGCGGTTCAAACCCACCAGCCACTCCTCGGAAGGAAGGTTGGGCAATCCTACTTCCATAGTGATACTGCCTCGGAAACCCAAGGAGGGGTCGCTATGAGTCAGGGCTGACTCGACGGCACATAACAACAACAACAAAGCCAGTTTAAGGAATATTTTACTATTACTTTTGAAACCCTCTGTGGTCCTCTTCTGGATTGTATCAGTCCCTTTCTCTTCCTTCCAGAGGCCTCTACTATCCTGCATTTTGTACTTTTTTCTATAGTTCTGCCACATATGCATTCATTTCATCCTATGATGGATGTGTATGCAAGCACATATGGCTGCAGTTTGGAGTTTAATATGATTAAAATATTACTAAATTTATTATTTACCACCAGCCACTCCTCGGAAGGAAGGTTGGGAAATCCTACTTCTGTAGTGATAACTGCCTCGGAAACCCAAGGAGGGGTCACTAGGAGTTGGGGCCGACTCGATGGCAAATAACAACAACAACAAATTTATTATTTTCCAACTCAATTTTACTCCCTTAACATGGTATTGCTAAGCTTCACCTATACTGTTGCATATAGTTTAAGTACATATACTATACATATAGGGTACTAGTTCACTGAGTAATTATTCAACAATTTATCAATTTTATTGATTATGGAGTTTTGGGTGTTTCCAGTTGTATTTCATTTTTGCTACTATAAACAGGTATGATATGAACATTTAAACATTCCTTTATATATTCCTTAGTGTGCATGCAAGAGATTATTTAATCTATATATATATATTAGAATGGAATATTGACAGCAATAAAACTGTGTAGTCTCTGATGCTTATATTCTCACAAAAATTTCTTTTCCTATTTAGGCTTCAATACAACTGGAATTTGCATGTATTATTTGAAGTAAAATGAGCCCTGGTGCAGTGGTTAAGCACTTGGCTGCTAATTTAAAGTTTGGCAGTCCAAACCCACCAGCTGCTCCACAAAAGAAGGATATGGCAGTGCTTGTGTAAAGATACACAGTCTAGGAAACTCTATGGCACAGTTCTATTCTTATAGGACAGTTATGTATCAAAACTGATTGCATGACAATGGATTTGGTATTGATATGTACAGTAAAAAAATAGAACTTTATTATAGCACTGTTTATCTATTAGTTGAAAAAATTAAATAGTGCAAAAAAAATATGTATGTCCTTAGCCCTATGGCATCTTTGCCCTGTGGGTAGGGGCAGTCTTGGAGAAGTGCCATCACAGGACTTTTTAATTTCATTTAGGGTGACATATTTTCACAGTATGTATCTAACTGAGATATTCTCAGGGTTTGGGACTTCTGGGACTTAGGACAGTCTTGACAAACAAGGATAAGTCTGTCATTCTAATCATAACTGAAGACAGTAGGCTGCTTTCCTTAGCCCAAAACCAGTGTTATCTTTATGTGTAACAAAAATAGTATTACTCATATATTTGTGGGAGCTCTGGTGGTGTAGTGCCTAAGGCACTTGACTGCTAACCAGAAGGCTGCTGTTTCAAACCCACCAGCCATTCCTCTAAAGGAATATTGAGCAATCTACTTCCATAGTGACATTGCCCTGGAAACCTCAGGGGGGCTCACTATGAGTCAGAGATGACTCGATGGCACATAACAACAACAACAATATTTATTTGTCACAACACTTAAATGTATAATTGGTATAATCTTGAAGTTAAGAAACATGATTCTTATTAAACTTATTTCATGAAAAATTTTAGGCACAGATAGTTTCACCATAAAATTTTATAAAAGAGTTAAAGAGGAAATATTGCCAAAATCACACATTCTATACTGCCTATATTATTTTATTTTTAAAATGTCAGTATATATTATTATTTTTATTTTAAGTCAACAAAACATGACACAATGCTTAGTAAAAAAAAAGAGAGAATCTTACAGGTCAATCTTATTCACAGACATGATTTTAAAATCCTAAAGAAAATACTTGGCCAGTGAAAACCTTATGAATAGCAGTAAAACTCTTTCTGATATATTACTGGAAAACTTTATGAATAGCCCTGAAACATTGTCTGATATAGTTCCAGAAAGATGAACCCATCAGGTTGGAAAGCACTCAAAATTTGACTGAGGAAGAGCTGACTTCTCAGAGTAGAGATGACCTTAATGATGTGGATAGAGTAAAGTTTTCAGGGCCCCCATTGGCTTATGTGGCACACCTCAAAATGAGTAGAAACAGACGCAAACATCCATTAATAATCAGAGCATGAAATGTACAAAGTATGAATCTAGGAAAACTGGAAGTTGTAAAAAATGAAATGGAACTCATAAAGATCAATATCCTATGCATTAGTGAGCTGAAATGGACTGGTTCCAGCTATTTTAAGTCAGATTACGATATGATCTACTATGCTGGGAATGACAAATTGAAATTGCCCAACTTTCCTTCCAAGAAGTGGCTGGTGGGTTGGTGGGTTGGTGGGTTTGAACTGCCAGCCATGCCTGAGTAGGACTATGTAAATCTGATGTGCTTGGTGTTGGCCCACAAAGGGGATTAATTAGCTTGCTAATAAGTAAATAGGGGGCATGACACCAGGAAGGGGCCTGGGATGTGAAACTTTTGGTTCTTAGAAGGCTACTTTGGTTGTTGTTACCTGTATTGGCAGAATATAGAGATATTATGCTGTAGCTGAGGGAAAAAAGGCCCAAGGCAAGAGCCAAACCCATTAAAGAAGCTGGTTAATTTGAGGCTCAGGCTTTTGGTTACACCCAGCCAAAGTCTCAAGGCCATATGCATAGAATGGGAAAAATCATCAAGGTGAAGAGATGAAATTGGAATGTTTTAAAAAGGATTATGAGTTTTGGATTATGTGTTTATCTGCTTGTACTATGGATGTTGAATGTCCTCTTACCTAGCTGTATGTTAGAAATGAATATTTGGTATGGATAAAGAGAGCACGTAAGTCCACCTTCAGCCAATACTTGATTGGATATATGAAATGGAGAAATAGAATTTGCCCAGAAGAAACATGTGCTTTTGTTTCAAGTCCTGTGTGTGGAGTATAGGGGGCTTAGGTAGAAAACCTAAGCCTCACTCAGAACCTTCACAATCAGGAAATTTGAGTTTGAAAAAACATAGAAACACACCCACCCAGATCTGTTGATGGGACAGAAGATTTGCATTTGAAGGAAGGAAGGACCTACAGAGAAAAAAAAAAAAGACTCTTTGGCTCTTTGAATTTTGAGCAAGCAGTTTGGCTTTGGGTGCATTGCAACAGGAAAGCCATGACCTGTGAGAAAAACCACTTCCAGGACTGGAAGTTAAAAGAAACTGGGTACTAGATAGGGTTGTACTACTGCTCATTTGTGACCATGTGGGTCCACTTAATAATTAAAAGTGGGGGAAGTACAGCAATGAGGAAACTGGTTCTCTTTAACCTAGCCCACAGAGCCTAGGCATAAGAGGAAGGTCTGGCTGGTCTAAAGTACAAGGAGTTGAGTGGACTCCTGAGACTACTGGAATTGAACTAGTACCTGAGGACCAGGAATGACAGAGAGACAGAGAGAGAGACAGAGAGAGGAGGTTCTGACTGGTCTGATGTGAAGGGAGGAATGTGACTTCAAAGTTTTTAGCTGATACCCATGACCTAGCTGTGATGGTTAGGGCTGAGCTGACCAGAACCCAACCAAATGAAAAGGAAGATGTTTGACACTGATCTGAAGTAAGTTGCTACAAGTTAATGACTGTCTCTGGACTAAACTTTGCTTATGGATGCAGATACTCAAAGTTTCAACTGGAACAGAAGATTCTTCACAGAGAAAGAAATATGCTGTTATCCTCAGAGTGCTCGTTTGATAATCAGAAATAACCAGAGTGCTATCACCAGATAGCAGATAATCAGAGTGATATCAAACCAGTGCGGGTTTGATAACCAAAGAGCCAATTGGAAATTGGCTATTTAAAATAGGGGAGAGGGGAATAAAGGCATGAAGTGGTTGGTTTATATGCGTTCATGGGAGTGCTTACTTTTAAAATGATGGTGAAGGGTATGTTAATTTTTGAAGTATAAAAAGGACAATGGTCTGTGTGTTCAAACTCCAATTCTGTCTCAGACAACCTTAGTTCTGTGATTCCCAGGATTTAAAATGTTAGCAATTCAGGTGGGTTGTTCTTATTTTGTCCTGTGTTTTGATAAATTTTTATTGATCTGTTACCACCTCCTGAGTTCACTGACTTATTTTCTATTTTAAGTCACTGGGCCTTATGTCTTTCTTTTCTACAATACAGTAGAGAATTTTTCTATGTTCTACCTCTGATAAATATTACCAATTCAACCCAAATTATACATAAATGAAAAGAAGCAATAAAATTAGAAAGGTGGATCAGGTGCATAGTCCAGTTGTTGTTGTTGTTGTTTGCCATCGAGTCGGCCCCGACTCATAGCAACCCCTCCTTGGGTTTCCAAGGCAGTATCACTACGGAAGTAGGATTGCCCAACCTTCCTTCAGAGGAGTGGCTGGTGGGTTTGAACCACCAGCCTTATGGTGAGCAGTCAAGTGCCTTAGGCACTAGTCCAGAGGGCATTAAATGACTGAATTGGAAACGTGGACTATTTTCAATATGGAATGAATATAACTATGGATATAAAATAATTGGTTACTCATTTTACAAATAATACTCTGGCTATCATGAATTCAACTGATGGGACTGGCATAAAACATACATAATCATGCCAATGAGAAACTTGAGATTGTCCATGTAAAAATTTGTGAGATTCTAAATTAAGATAGTGACTGTATTAACAAAGTAAAGCAGACACATTTAGACATTAAAGACTAGAACTGATAGAATGAGAATCTAAAGAAATAAATAATGAAAGGAGTGGTAGAATAATTTTATATATATATATATATATATATATATATATATATAGGTTCTGGTAAGATGGCAGAATAGGCAGGCAAACTGCACAGATCCTTTTCAACAAAGAAAAGGGGAACCAATTAACACAGATACAGAAGATAATCCAGAAGCCCTGAGCTTTTAAAGGGAGGGTATAGAAATGGACTAAACCCCACCCAGTAGAAGAACTTACATGAAAACACCAAAAAGGAGATATACACAGCTGTGGTCCGTTAGCTATACTGATGGCACAGACAGCATGGATATTGCCTAGTGGTGTTAGGACCTAAAAGTTAACCTAAAAATTTGCCCTGCCAGCCACAAGCTACATGGATGACTGCACTGGTGGCTGGTCAATAAAAGGGGAAGCAGTGAAAAGGAAGACCGGCTGAGCTGTGGACTTTTGCCTGTCCGGAAGAAGTGACCATTTTGAATGTTTACAAGCAGTTTGACCATTTTGGATATTTAAAGTGATGGTGTTTTCCCAGATTCCAGGGACTTAAGAACAGGCTCCACCTGCCAGGAACCACAAGGACTGGTAACAGTGGCTAAAGCACTTGACTGCTAACCAGAAGTCTGGCAGTTCAAACCCACCAGCCACTCCTCAGAAGAAAGATGTGTCAATCTACTTCCATAGTGATATTGCCTTGGAAACCCAAGGACGGATTGCTCTGAGTCGAGTCCAACTCGACAGCACATAACAACAACAACAACAACAACAACAACAACAAGCAGTTCAACTATTTTGGATATTTAAAATGACAGTATTTTCCAAGATTCCAGAGATTTAAGAACAGGCTCCACTTGCCAGGAATCACAAGGACATTCCAGATGCCAACAACTGGAAAAGGTATAATATTCCCCTTGTTACTTTTATACATCACACCCTTTTGGTGAATGGAGGTACAGCCATCCCTCACTCCCACCCAACTTCTGGACTGGCAAGAATTCCATCCAAGTCTATGTGCTTGGATGGAGCCTGGGTGACCTGCCCTGCCCTGCCAAGATTTTTTTTTTTTTCATTTTTTCTTTTAATTTGTTTGTTTTTGTCTATTTTTAAATTTCTGTTATTGTTATCTTTATTTTATTCTTTATTCTTCCTTTTCCAGGTTCAGCTTTTTCTCTCTCCCCTGTTAATTGTTCCTATATTTTTTCTTTCTCTTGGATAAGTGCATTCCTTCTTTCTCTTTTTGCATTTTTCACATTTTTTTCATTATTCTACTCAGCCTTTTTTCTCTTCTTGCCCTCTCCCCAGATATTGTGTTTTATTTATTTATTTATTTATTTAATTTTGGTTATTGTATCTGTGAGTTTACTTGACATGTTTTTTGCCCCCTTGCTTTTACAGTTTTTGATGTTTTTTTTATTTGTTGTTTTCTCTGAGTGGGAGACAGCAACAGTGCCCATACAACACAACTACACCCACACCTCCTGGAGCTTCATTTACTAAGTGAGAGCCACCACTACCTTCTCCACCAACTGGACAATGATCCATGATCACCAAGAACAGCCTGACTCACCCTTAACTGCTCTTCACAAACTGTTAACAGAGATATGAATACAATAATATCACAAGGTCTCAGAGACTACAGACCATCACAGGCCACACAAAGAAACAACATTAAGTGGGAGAAACAAGGGAGCAGGATACAGACCCAGAACCCATCCCTGAGGAAGAAGCAGCTTTGGAATTCCCTGATAAGTAAATCAAAAGAACTATATTTAGGTATCTTCAAGGGATTGAGAGACAGATCAAGGAAAGCACTGACAAAATTAAGGAAAACACAGACAAAGCCCAAGAATAATTTTGGAAGAAAATACAAGAACAAAAGGACAAAATAAATGAAAAAATAGAAATGATACAAAGTCTACAGATAGAAATCCAGAAGACTAATACTAAATTTTCAGAAATAGATAACACATTGAAAGGGCAAAGGAGCAGAATCAATGGAAGACAGAATTAATGAGATTGAAGACAAATATCTGAATACTTTTTTGGAAAGGGATCAACCAGAAAAAAAAAAAAAAAAAAACACAAAATAAGGTTCATATGGGATACAATCAAAAAGAATAGCCTTCATGGCATTGGAATTCCAGAACAGTAAGAGAAAAAAAAAAAAAACACTTGAGAAAATTGTCCAAGATTTGCTGGAAGACAACTTCCTTGATATAATGAAAGATGAGAACATATGCATTCAGGAAGTCCAACAAACCCCAAACATGATAGACCCCCAAAGAAAATCACCAAGACATATCATCATCAAACTCATCAAAACCAAAAACAAAGAAAGAATCCTGAAAGCAGCATGTGAAAAACAAAAAGTTACTTATAAAAGACAAACCAATAAGAATAAGCTCTGATTTCTCAGCAGAAACCATGCAACTGTATAGGCAATGGGATAGTATATTTAAAACCCTGAAAGAGAAAACTTTCCAACCAAGAATTATGTATTCAGTAAAACTGTTCCTCAAATATGATTGTGAAATAAGGAGATTTTCAGATAAGCATAAATTAAGGGAATTTTTTAAAACAAGACCAACTTTACAAGAGATAATAAAGGAAGTCCTTTGAACAGAGAACCAATAATAGCAAACAACAACTGACCATGAATACACAAGATGACATAACCCAGAAACCAAAGCAGCTATGGAAATATCCAAAGTAAAATCAGCTATGATATTGTAAACAGGGAACCAGAGACATCAATTGGCAAATGAGGGTAACTACAAACCAAAAGAGGGGAAAAATAGTGTAGTTACAGAACTATTAAATGGTGAGGAAGTAAAGGAAGTTGCAAGATGGAATGGACTGTTCTAAATTTGGGAGATAATTATAAATCACACGGTAACCTCAAAAAGAAATGATAATCATTCACATCACAATAGAAAAGAGGACAAGTACAAATATATAGCAAATGCTAAAACAATAGCAACAAAGGATATTTGTTTGTGATAACACTATTCATAAGCATAATGAGCTCAGCCCAGAAAACTATATGGAACAAAGAAACCAGAGACACCATGAAAAAAATACATAAGAAAATGACAGCAACCATACTTGTTGATAATTACACTGAATGTTCATGGATTAAATGCCCCACCCAAGAGACAGTGAGTTGCAGACTGGATAAGAAAACATAACCCATCAATATGCTGTCTAAAAGAAACACACCTAAGAGAAAAAGACAAAAATCAACTAAAAATCAAACAAAGGTTGGAAAAAGATATATCAAGCAAATGGCAACCAAAAATAAGCAGGAGTAACAATATTAATTTCTGATCAAATTGACTTTAAGACAAAAACCACCATTGAAGACAAGGAAGGACATTATATAATAATTAAACGATCAATTGAACAGGAAGATATAACCACAATAAATATCTATGCACTCAATGAAAGAGACCCATAATACATAAATCAGACTTTAACAAAATTGAAAAGACAAAAGTTGACTCCACAGTCATAGTGGGAGACACCACTTTCAAGGAAAGATAGAACTGAAAAGAAACTCAGCAAAGATGCAGAACTAAAGAATACAATCCACCAACTTGGCCTTATAGAGGACTACAGAGCACTTCACCCAATAACAGCACAATATACATTCTTTTCCAGTGCACATGGGACATTCTCCATGAGAGACCATGCGTTAGGCCATAAAGCAAGCCTTGATAAATTTAAAAACATTGAAATACTGCAAAGCTTCTTCCCAGATCACAATGCTATCAAATTAGAAATCAAAAATAGGAAGATCAATGGAAAAAGAGCAAACACATGGAAACTGAACAACACTTTCCTTAAGAAAGACTGGGTAAGAGAAGAAATAAAAAGTGAAATACCAAAATTCCTTGAATCAAACAAGAGTGAAAACACAACATACCAAAATCTTTGGGACACAGCAAAAGCAGTGATCAGAGACAAATTTATACAATAAATGTACACATCAAAAAAGCAGAGTCAAAATCAACATATTAAACCACCATCTCCAGAAATTAGAAAAAGAACAGCAAGAAAAGCCTATGGTCACCAAAAGAAAGGAAATAATAGGACTCAAACAGAAATCAATGACACAGAAAATAGAAAGACAACAGAAAAAATCAATGAGACTAGAAGTTGGTTTTTTTAAAAGATTAATAAAATTGACAAACCACTCTTGAGTTTAACAAAGGAAAAGAGGGAGAGAATACAAATAACATGAATAAGAAACAAAATGGGTGACATCACAACAGAACTACCTGAAATAAAAAGGATTATATCAGGATACTATGAAGAACTGTACTCCAACAAATTTGAAAAGAAATGGGCAGATTTTGAGAAACACACCACTTACCTGAATTAACACAGACTGATGTGGAAAATTTGAACACATCCATAACAAAACAAGAAATTGAATAGTCCATAAAAAAAAAAAAATACCAACAAAAAAAGTTCTTGCCCAGGCATTTTCACCAGAGAATTCAACCAAACATTCAAAGAAGTGAAATAAATCCTACACAAACTATTCCAAAACACAGAAAAGGATGGAATCCTCACTAATTCATTTTATGATGTAAGGATAACCTTGATACCAAAACTAGGCAAAGACATCACTCGAAAGGAAAACTACAGACCAATATCCCTCATGAATACAGATGCAAAAATCTTCAACAAAATCCTAGCCAATAGACTCCAACAACATATCAAGAAAATCATTCATGTGACCAAGTGGGATTCATATCAGGTATGCAAGGATGGTTCGACATTAGAAAAACAATCAACATCATCCACCACATAAATAAAACAAAGGAGAAGAAGCACATGATCATATCAATCAATGCAGAAAAGTCATTTGATAAAATCCAACATCCATTCCTGATCAAAACTCTCAGCAAAGTAGGAATAGAAGGGTAATTCCTCAACATGATAAAGGGATTATGTGGAAAACCAACAGCCAACATTATTCTCAATGGACTGAAATCATTCCCCTTGTGAACAGGAACCAGACAAGGATGCCCTCTATCACCACTTCTATTCAACATTGTATTAGATATCCTAGCCAGGGCAATAAGGACAGAAAGGGAAATCGAAAGCATCCAAATTGGTAAGGAAGAAGTCAAACTGTTCCTATTTGCTGACGATATGATCCTAAACCTAGAAAACCCAAGAGACTCAGTCAAAAATCTACTGTAACTAATTGATAGATTTAGCATCATGTCAGGGTACAAGATCAACTTCCAAAAATCACTTGTATTCCTCTACATCAGCAAAGAGATTGCTGAAAAATAAATAAGGAAATCAATACCATTTACTGTAGCTACCAAAAAAATAAAATCCTTGAGAATAAATCTTACGAGGGACACAAAAGACTTGTACAAAGAAAACTGTAAAAGCCTACTTCAAGAAACCATAAGAGATCTACATAAATAGAAGAACATCCCATGCCCATGGATAAGAAGATTGAACATTGTGAAAATGTCGATTCTATCCAAAGCAATCTCTACATTCAATGCAATCCCAATCCAGATCCCATCAACATTCTTTAAGGATATGAAAAAACTAATCACTCCTCAGAAAGAAGTTTGGGTCATCAACTTCCATAGTGATACCACATTGGAAACCCAAGGAGGGGTCACTATGATTCAGATCTGACTCGAGGACAGTGAGTTTGGTTTGGTTTTGGAACCTTATATGGGAAAGAGAGAGACCCCAGATAAACAAAGCACTATTGAAGAAGAAGAACGAAGTAGGAAGTCTCACATGGCTGGATATCAAAACACAGCCACAGCAGTCAAAACTGCCTGGTATTGGTATAATGACAGACACATTGAGCAATGGAATAGAATTGAAAATCCAGAAATAGATAAATCGATCTATGGTCAACTGATCTTCGACAAAGGGCTGAAATCCATTAAATGGGGAAAAAATATCTGTTTAATAAGTGGTGCTGGCAACACTGGATACACATTTGCGAAAAAAATGAAACAAGATCTGTACCTCACACCATACACAAAAACTCACTCCAGATGGATCAAACACCTCAATTTGAAACCTAAAACTATAAAGTTCCTCAAGGAAAAACTAGGGGCAAATTTAGGGGCCCTAATATATGGCATAAATAGACAATCAAGCATAACCCAAAATGCACGAACAGCAAAAGACAAACTGGATGAATGGGATTTTCTAAAAATTAAAATTTTATGTGCTTCCAAAGACTTCTCCAAAAGAGTCAAAAGAGCAACTACAGATTGGGGAAAAATATGCAGCAATGACATATCTGACAAGGGACTTATCTCTAGAATTTCTAGAAAACTGCAACACCTCAACAACAAAAAGACAAATAATCCAATTTAAAAACATCAGAAAACATGAATAGACACTTCACCAAAGAGGATATTCAGGTGGCCAACAATGATATGAAGAAATTCTCACTATCACTAGACATTGTTTTTGTTGTTGTTATGTGCCGTCGAGTCGGCCCCGACTCATAGCGACCCCTCCTTGGGTTTCCGAGGCAGTATCACTACAGAAGTAGGATTGCCCAACCTTCATTCCGAGGAGTGGCTCATGGGTTTGAACTGCCAGCCTTCTGGTTAGCAGTCAAGTGCCTTAGGCACTATGCTACCAGAGCTCCTCACTAGACATTAGAGAGAAGCAAATCAAAACAACGAGATACCATCTTTTCTCAGCACTAGTAACAAAGTTCAACAAGACAGAAAATAACAAATGCTTGTGAGGATGTGTAGATGTTGGGACTCTCATACACTGCTGGTGGGACTGTAAAATAATACAACCACTGTGGAAAGCAATATAGTGATTCCTTAAGATGTTGGAATTAGAAATACTATTTGAACCAGCCATTTTGTTACTAGGTATACATCCTCAAGAAGTGACAGCCAGGACAAGAATATATGCACACCCATCTTTATTGCAGCACTATTCACAATAGCAAAAAGATGGAAACAACCTAGGTGTCCATCAACAGAAGAATAATCATTTGGATAACCAAACTATGATACATAGCACAATGGAATAGTATGCAGCCCTAAAGTGTAATGCAGAATCTGCAAAATGCCACAAGACATGGATGAAATTGGATGACATTATGCTGAATGAAATAAGTCAATCACAGAAGGACAAATATTGCATTAGTCTGTTACTGTAAAAGTCAAGGAAACATTTATATATGGAAGGGAATTTTCTTTGTTGGTTACCAGGGGTGGGAGGGGAGGGGAGGAAACACAGATAGGTAGAGACAAGTATTTATTTGGGTGAAGAGAAGGGCAATGTACCAAATGTGAGTGGCCAACACAGTGGCATTTAGGAAGAGGAAGACATAGAGCGGTGGATGAGAGGTACAGACAACAACAATGAATCCTTTCACACACACAGTACTGAGTTTTCAGTGAAGGCAAACTTGGATATATGGGTAGATAGATCAGTAGACAGGTTGAATGATTAGGTATGTCTATGCAGGAGGTAGTGTGCCCAAGATCATGTATAGAGTTGGCAGACATTATTTTGACAAGTGTATTTGTATATTCTATAAAAATTCCCAGGTATATAGTAGAGCTGGCAAGGGACAAGTTTGTAGTCACTTCTTGGGCACAGCCAGCTACCCAGAGGGAGTAAGTAGTTGGACTTGTGGGTTTGGGACCATAGTCACAGGGGACATCAAGCTCAATTGGCATAACATACTACACAAAATATTGTTCCACCTCCTACTTTGATGAGTTGTAACTGGGATCTTAAAAGCTTCCAAGCAGCCATCTAGAAGCAACCATGGGTCTCTTCTTATCCAGAACAAAGAAAATTGAAGAAAACCAAAGATTCATGGAAACAATTAGTCCAAGTGACTGATATACCATATGATTCTCAACCTATATGACTATGAGACCAGAAGAACTAGATGGTGCCCACTCAAAGGGGGATCTCTATATGAGATCTGGATAAAGTGGGAGAACAGCATGGAACAAAAGTCAAAATCATTTAGAAAAAAAAGGGAGGGAGTCAGTTTGGGTGGTCTGATAGAGCCTTATGGAACCACTGAGATTATGGCCCCTAGCTGCCTGTCAGGCCTGGAATTGAACCCATTCCTGTGCATCCCAGACAAACAAAAGACAGGCATATGAGGTGAACATTTATGTTAGATAGATACACTCCTTGAAGAGAACAATCATGGGAAAATAGAAGGGCTGTGTATGCACAGAGAGACAGCTCAGGGGCCAGGAGTACATGGAGGGAAGGACACAGAGAAGAGATAACTATGGAGAGGAAGTGGGAGGGCAGCTGTTGCATTGTGGGAAATTGTGGTCAATATCATGAGACAAAGTGCATGTGAACTGCTGTATGGAAAGTGAATTTGCTTTATAAACTTTCACCCAAATCCATATATATATGTATGTATATGAGAAAATGCCATTTACAAATGTATAAAATATAGATATTTTTCAGTTTGTACTTTGGTGTTCAGAAATAGTGCAGTGATGATGAGCAGGTTGCTTGTCTTACTATGGGATGGAAGTTTAGGTAGAAGTGAGAGCTAGCAAGGTTGGGCAATCCTACTTCCGTAGTGATACTGCCTCGGAAACCCAAGGAGGGGTCGCTATGAGTCAGGGCTGACTCGACGGCACATAACAACAACAACAACAACATAAGTTGAAATATAGACTCTCTGGAATTAGGATTTTTATTTATTTTTTTTTTTGGTTAAATTTCATGAATAGTCATGGACTTTAATGATTTTTCCAAGGAAGAAATTACCAACCTGAAATCAATGACCCAAAATTTTATTTGAATAACAATAATCCCTTCCATCAACATGTCAAACCAAAACCAAGTTCCCTTGGACTATGGTAACAAATCATATTCTTTCACACTTCTCTGTTCCTCTACAATATTTACCTGCATTCTACCACTTCTTCCCCTAACTACTGCTATTGTTGTTGTTGTGCGCCATAGAGTTGGACCCGACTCATAGCGACCGCTCCTTGGGTTTCCGAGGCAGTATCACTAAGGAAGTAGATTGCCCCATCTTCCTTCCAGAGGAGTGGCTGATGGGTTTGAACGAATAATTACTATTCCTCCTTAAAAGTGAGGTAAAGTGTTATGTCTTCTCAAAGTCTGTGCTGATGGCCCCCACGATAGTGTGAAACTGTTCTCAGTGATCACATATCAACCTATGAGTCCGTATGTTTGGCATATCATTGGATGGTTTTTTTTTTTTTTTTTTTTTTTTTTTACTCTTCTCTCATCTCCTTTAGTCTGTGAGTTCCTCTGAGCCAAGACTATATCACACAATATTTTAATCCCCATTCCAGCACAGAGTCTGAAACCTAGCATATATTCAACACATAAGTAGAACGAACTAAAAAAATAAAATAAAATTGTAAATGCTTGTCAGAAGCATAATGATTTTTAGCGATGATAGTATTAAAGAGTAATTCCCAGAAAAGATGAAAATTGGGTTTGATACTGAAGAGTGTGGAGGATCAATCAAAATGAAATAAAATTGAAGTTGTTCTTCTTCTAGACCAAAGGAGTATCTTCATGGTAGTCATGTGAAAACATTCTCGGTGAGTATATAAAATATTTATTAATAAAGATGCTTATGATAAATTATCCTAAACATTTTACATATGTGCAGGATTTATGTCTGCCTAGCTTAATGCATAGGAGTACTTTAAAATTCTAATCATATTGCCTGCAATGCAGGAATTCAGAATCGTTGGAATTTAATTGCTTAAAAATATTTTCTGCCTCCTCTCTGCTTCAGCTATTTCCTTTTCCATCTCTCCCTCCCTTTCTGTTCAAATCATTTTGAAGCCAAATGTGGAGTGAAAGAATCAGTTTCATAGAGCCTTGTGCCCTCTTGTGGCAAACCCAAACATTGCCAAGCTAATCACAGTAGTCATCAAGCTGCCACCAGCCCCTTCTTCTGTGACAGGGATGCTCTTCTAGGGCTTAATGCCCAGAGTAATGATTAACCCACATTAAACAGTAACAACACAATAAATTCTGTAGAACTAAGAGAAAGAAGACTTCAATTGTATCCTCACTTTTTAAAATGTGCTTTGTTTTCAGAAACAGTACCACCTTAAGCTACTTAGTTACTTGTGCTGAGTTTCAGGGCAGGCAGTCTCTGGATTACAAACTAGTTCTATTCCTACAGGTCCATTCCTAGGTCTTTCAGTTGAATTTGTGTTTAAGTTGAACAGTTAGATACAGTTTCTAACATCAGTTAGTAAAATATTTGTCTTAGGATATAGTATATAGTATACATTTTTATGCATGAAAGAAAAGGAACAATTCCAGATATACTAAAACATCTTTAATACAATAAATCACTGTCATCTATTCAATTCTGACTAATAGTGACCCTATAGGACAGAGCAGAACTGCCTCATAGGGTTTACAAGGTTATAACTCTATGAAAGCAGACAATCTCATCTTTCTCCTGAGGAACTGCTAGTGGGTTCAAATGACAGACTTTTGGTTATCAGCCAAACACTTTAACCACTGCATCACCAGAGTTCCTTTTTAATATAATAATACAGTAATAATAATAATAAAATAATAACATTTTGATGTGCATCACAAAGTAACATTCGTTATTGCCAACATCGTATATACCTCAAATTTTTAATGTAGTATGTTTTATGTGGAATGGTTCGTAACTACGGGTTGTAAATAAATCTGAGCTTGTAACCTGGGAACTGACTGTATCCTACCTTTTTTAGTGAATATACTTCTTTGTCCAGCCAATTTCACCAGAATACTTTTAAGGCAAAAAACTCACTGCCCTAGAGTCGATTCGACTCATAGCGACCCCTCCTTGGGTTTCCAAGGCTGTATCTCTGTGGAAATAGATTGCTCAATTTTCCTTCCAAGGAGTGGCTAGTGAGTTTGAACTGCCAGCTTTCTGGCTAGCAGTCAAATGCCTTAGGCACTACACCATCAGAGCTCCCATTTTTAAGATACCATTAGATTATGTCTATGAAAGTTTTATTTTTTCATAATCTAAATGGACAAAATAAAAGTTCTGCTATATATTCTTTGGCTTATTGTTCAAATAAGATGTATTTAAATGTGTTCATTCTCTAGGATAACTTTCATTACTGACTAGAAATGCTGATGATTATGTCTAGAACTGCATGAAAAAGAAAGAAAGTAAACAATTATGTTTTGTCTAAAGTTATGTCCACATAATTAATCTCTCACTAAATATATATAAACCAAATGTTGTTGTTATTACATATCGTCAAGTTGTCTCCGACTCAGTGACCCCTCCTTGGGTTTCTGAGGTGGTAGATTGCACAATCTTCCTTCCGAGGAGTGGCTGGTGGATTTGAACCACCAACATTCTGGTTAGCAGTCAAGTGCCTTACACATTATGCCACCAGAGGTCCCATAAACCAAATAAGTATTCTTTAATTGAGTAGCGAATTTTTTTGATTTATCAAATTTTTAATCTTATAAATTTATGGCAATATTTATATGTCCTATAATAAATATGTTTATCAACATGATAAGATACCCTTATTTTAGTCACTTCTTTTGTGCAAGCAGCTTCTGACCATTCCACAATAATCTTTGTCTCTTAGTGGTCCTGCTCTTTATTCTCTTGCACTTGAATGTAAGCTTGACATAAGAACTTGCTTTTAATGAAGGAAGGACTACAAAAGTGATTTAGTGACATTTACGTGATTAAGTTATAAAAGCTGTGACTTTTGTCTTTCTGGCATTCTCTACCTGGCTTTTTTCATAGGCTGACTCTGATGGAGAGACCCACAAGACAAAGAACTGAGGGTGACTTCTATGAAAGAGTAAGCCAGTAACCAAATCTCCCTGCCCCACAGCCCTTGAGGAAACAAATCCTAGAAAACACCACAGAGTGAGCTTGGATTCCCTGGGCAACAGATGATTGCAGCATTGTGTGAAAATTGCCACTCATCCCAGTTTGCCCAAGATGAAAATGTTCCAGGGATGTGGGACTTGTGATTTTAAAGGCAGAAATGTCCTAATGTACCAGGGTGACTTGATCACCTTATTTGTAAGAGACTCAGACAAAGAATCTGTGGGAATTATAATAAATGTGTTACTTTTATCTACTAAATTGGAGAATGATTTTTATGCAGCAATATAAATTAATGCACATATTTAGGATTCAACTCAGGTATCAAGTTTTACACAAAAACTGATTCTCAAATGAAAACTTCCAGACCCCTTCCCAGATCCCGTACAGAATCCTGTTCTTTTACCGGAGAGAATTTAATATCCAATCTCTTAAATGGTTGCTTGTTTTTCCCTCTGTTCTGCTAGATATGATCACTGTGCTAGTAAGACGCATGCTGAAATTCCATGGATCTCTGTAATAGTACCAGAGTAGATACTGAAGTCCTAGAACAGAGTGACCATGCAAAAATAATCTATTTGACTGATCTAACATTCTTATGTCTACTAGAAAATATGATAGGATTTAAGAAGACAATATTTAATTGAACTAAGATATTTTTGCTCAATTTTGATCTATTAAGAGGTATGAAAGGAGCTCTGGTAGCATAGTGGCTAAGGCACTTGACTGCTAACCAGAAGGCTGGCGGTTCAAACCCACCAGCCATTCCTTGGAAGGAAGATGGGGCAATCTACTTCTGTAGTGATACTGCCTCGGAAACCCAAGGAGGGGTCGCTATGAGTCGGGTCTGACTCGATGGTACATAACAACAACAACAACAAGAGATATGAACAAACTTCCCTTTTCCATGGTTATTAAATAGATTAACACTCCCTTTGTTAATGCCAAAGTTATTTATACAAGTCTAAAATCCTTTCTTCACCACTGGTCTGTCAGTGTGTCATACTGTGGTGGCTTGCATGTTGCTGTGAGGTTAGAGATTATGCCACTGGTATTTCAAATACCAGCAGGGTCACCCATGGTGGACAGGTTTCAGTGGAGCTTCCAGACTAAGACAGACTCAGATGAAGGAAGGGGCCATCCACTTCTCAAACAATTGGCCAGTGAAAACCTTATGAATAGCTGTGAATATATTGTCTGGCATATTACTGGAAACTTATATGAATAGCTTAGATATGTTGTCTGATATAGTGCAGGAACATGAACGCCTCAGGTTGAAAGACACTCAAAATATGACTGAGAAAGAGCTGCCTCCTCAAAGGAGAGTCCACCTTAATGACATAGGTGAAGTAAAGCTTTTGGGACCATTTTATGATGATGAAAATGGGAAGAAATGCAAATACCCCTTCATAGTCGGAACATAGAATGTACAAAGTATGAATCTAGGAAAATTGGAAGTTATCAAAAATTAAAAGGAATGCATAAAAATCAATATCTTAGACATTAGTGAGCTGTATTGAACTGTTTTGGGCCACTTTAAATGAGACAAACATATGATCTACTATGCCAGGAATGACAAATTGAAGAGGAATGGTGTGGCATTCATCGACACAAAAAATTTCAAGATCTATCCTGAAGTACAAGGCTGTCGGTGATAGGATGATATCCATAGGCCTACAAGAAAGATGAGATAATACTGTTGCTGTTGTCATTAGGTGCCTTCAAGTCAGCTCTGACTCATAGAGACCCTATGTACAATAGAATGAAATACTGCCCTATCCTGAGCCAGCCTCACAGTCTTTGCTATACTTGAGCCCATCTTTGCAGCCACTGTATCTCCATCTTATTGAGGGGCTTCCACTTTTTCGCTGACCCTCCTCTTTACCAAGCATGATATCCCTCTCCAGGGAATGGTCCCTGCTGACAACATGACCAATGTGAGTGAGATAAAATCTGGCCATTTTCACTTCCAAGGAGCATGCTGGCTGCACTTCTTCAAGGACAGATTTGTTTGTTCTTTTGGCAGTCCATGGTACTTTCAGTATTCTTTGTCAACACCATAACTCAAAAGCATCAACTCTTCTTTGGTCTTGTTCATTGTTCAGCTCTCACATGCATAAGAGGCAATTGAAAATACCATGGTTTGGGTTAGGTGCACCTTATTCTTCAAGGAGACATCTTTGCTCTTCAGCACTTTAAAGAGGTCTTTTGCAGCAGATTTGCCCTGTGCAAAACATCATCTAATGACTTCACTGCTACTTACATTGGTGTTGATTGTGGAACCACATAATATGAAATCTTTAACAACTCAAATCATTTTTCCATTTATTGTGATGCTACTTATTGGTCCAGTTGTGAGAATTTTCATTTATTAAAATTTAGACACCAAAAACCAAAGTGAAATATGAAGAAATTAAAAATTTTTACCAACTTCTGCAGTCTGAAATTGAATGAACATGCAATCAAGATGCATTGAATATTACTGGTGATTGGAATACGAAAGTTAGAAATGAAGAAAAATCACTGGTAGTGGGAAAATACGGCCTGGGTGATATAAATCATACCATAGATTGCATGATAGAATTTTGAAAGAACAATGACTTAGTCATTGCAAATACCTTTTCTCAGCAACATAAATAATGGCTATACATGTGGAGCTCAGATGGAGTACAAAGGAATCAGATCAAGATGACATCTGTGGAAAGAGGCTATGGAGAAACTCAGTATCTTCAGCCAAAACAAAGCCAGGGGCTGACTATGTAACAGACCATCAATTACTCATAAGTATGTTCAAGTTGAAGCTGAAGAAAATTGAAACTAGTCCATGGGAGCCAAAATATGACATTGATTATATTCCATCTGAATTTAGACACCATAGGAACAATAGTTTTGATGCATTGAACACTAGTGACCAAAAACCAGAGAAGTTGTGTGATGAGATCAAGAACATCATACATAAAGAATGCAAAAGGTCATTAAAAAGACAGGAAAAGAACAAAAGACCAAAATGGATGTCAAAAAAGACTTTGAAACTTGCTCTTGAACAGAAAATAGCTAAAGAAAATGGAAGAAATGACGATATAAAAGAGCTGAACAGAAGATTTCAAATAGCAGCTGGAGAAGGCAAAGTCAGTTATTATAATGAAACATTCAAAGACCTGGAGTTAGAAAACCAAAAGGGGAAAGTATGCTCAGCAATTCTCAAGCTAAAAGAACTGAAGAAAATCTCCAAGTCTCAAGTTCCAATATTAAAAGAGTCTATGGGCAAAATATCGACTGATGCAGAAAACATCAAAAGAAGATGGATCGAATACAGAGACTAACTGTACCAAAAAGAATTGGTCGATATTAATCTATTTCAGGAGATGACATATGATCAAAACCAATGGCAATGAAGGAAAAAGTCAAAGTTACACTGAAGGAGTTGACAAAAAACAAGGCTCCAGGAATTGATGAAATTCCCAGTGAGATGTTTCTACAAAGAGATGTCACATTTATTTGTCTATGTTAAGAAATTTGGAAGGCAGCCACTAGACCAACTGACTGGAAAAGATCCATATTTGTACCCATTACTAAAATAGATGATCCAACAGAATGTGGAAATAATTGAACAATATCATTAATATCACATGCAAATAAAATTCTGTTGAAGATAATTCAAAAATAGTTGAAGCAGTGTATTGACTAGGAACTCGCAAGCTAGATTCAGAAGAAGACGTGGAAAGAGGAGTATCATTGCTGTTGTCAGATGGATCTTGGCTGAAAGCAAAGAATATCAGAAAGATATTTACTTGTGTTTCATTGACTATGCACAAGCATTCAACTAGGTGGATCATAACATACTATGAATAACATTGAGAAGAATGGGACTTCCAGAACAAGAACACTTACTAGTGCTCATGAGGAACCTGTACATAGGCCAGGAGGCTGTTGTTCAAACAGAACAAGGGAATATCATATAGTTTAAAATTAGGAAGAGAATGTGCCAGGATTGTATCCTTTCACAATACTTATTTAATCTGTATACTGAGCAAATAATCTGAAAAGCTGGACGATATGAAGAAGAACATGGCATCAGGATTCGAAGAAGGCTCATTAACAACCTGAGATATGCAGACGACACAACTTTGCTGAAAGTGAGGATGACTTGAAGCAGTTACTGATGAAAATTAAAGACTACAGTCTGCAGTATGGATTACTCCTCAATATAAAGAAAATGAAAATCCTTACAACTGGATCAGTAAGCAGCATCAGGATAAATGGATAAAAGGTTGAAGGTGTCAAAGATTTCTTATTACTTGTTTCCACAATCAACATCAATGGAACCAGTAATCAAGAAATCAGACAATGTATAGCACTGGGCCAATCTGCTGCCAAAGACTTCTTTAAAGTGCTAAAGAACAAAGAAACCTCTTTACAGTCTAAAGTATGCCTGATCCAAGCCATGGTATTTTCAATTTACTCTTATGCATGTGAAAGCTGACAGTGAATAAGGAAGACCGAAGAAGAGTGGACGCCTTTGACTTGTGGTGTTGGCGAAGAATTCCGAAAGTACCATGGACTGCCAAAAGAACTAACAAATCTGTCTTAGAAGATGTGCAGCTGGATTGCTTCTTGGAAACGAGAATGACTAGACTTTGTCTCACCTACTTTGGCCAAAAAGGATCATTCCCTGGAGAAAGATATCATGCTTGGTAAAGTGGAGGAGCAGGAGCAGTGAAAACGAGATAGATTGACACAGTGGCTGCAACGATGGGCTTAGGTATAGCAAGGATTGTGAGGAGGGCTCAGGACTGGGGAGTGTTTTGTTCTGTTGTATGCAGGGTTGCTATGAGTTGAAGCTGACTTGACAGTATCTAAGAACAACAACTTCTTTACTACATATGTTACAGAACTTGATTAAAAGGTAAAAGAATTTTTGAATTTGTGGTTAAGAATTATTTTGAATAAACACAAGTCTGTGTTTAAGTAATAAGAAAAATCAAATCAATGCATTGCAAATAGTTGTCCTGATTACATTTACATAGAAATAACTTCAAATTCAGTTGTTTTATTTCATTGCAAAGCATGAATAGCAAACTTTGCATGACAATGATTTAATAAGGAAACTAGTTTGACAAAATAAGAAAAATTTTAAAAATTGATGTTTTCTATCATTAATGAATAGACTATCCTAGAAGCTGAATGCATGTTTATAGTAGATGATAGTAGTTGTTGTTGTTGTTATTGTTATGTGCCGTTAAGTTGGCCCTGACTCATAGCTACCCCGCCTTGGGTTTTCAAACTGGTGTCACTACAGAAGTAGATTACCTAACCTTCCTTCTGAGGAGTGGCTGGTGGGTTTGAATTCTGTTCCACTTGTTTATTTGTCTACTGTACAAACACCATGATGCTTTGACTACTATGGCTGTATAATAGGTTTTGAGATGGGAGGATGTGAGAACTCCTATTTTGTTTTCTTTCTTCAGCAGTGTTTTACTTATCTGAGGTCTCTTTCTTTTCTATATGAAGTTAGTAATTGGTTCTTCTGTGTCCTTAAAGAATGATGATAGAATCTGGATCTGGATTGCATTGAATGTATAGATTGCTTTGGGTAGCATTGATATTTTCACAATATTCAGCCTTCCTATCCATGGACGTGGCATGTTCTTCCATTTGTGTAAGTCTCTTGAATTTTCATGTGGTAGTGTAGTGTTTTGTAGCTGTTTTTTTTTTTTTTTTTTTTTTTCTTTGTATAAGTCTTTTATGTCCCTGGTAAGTTTTATTCCTAAGTATTTTATTGTTTCAGTAGCTATTGTACATTGTATTGTTTTTCTTATTTCCTTTTCAGAGCTTTCTTTGTTGATGTAGAGGAATCCAACTGATTTAGTATGTTGATCTTGTATCCTACCATTTTCCTGAACTCCCTTATTAGTTCCAGTAATTTTCTTGCTGAGCCTGTTGGGTTTCTGTGAATAGGATCATATCATCTGCAAATACAAATAATTTTATTTCTTTGCCAATTTGAATGCATTTTATTTATCTTTCTTTCCTTATTTCCCTAAGACTTACAATACAATGTAAAACAGAAGTGATTATAAGGGCCATCCCTATCTGTTTCCTGTTTGTAAGGGGAATGTTTTGATCTTTTTCCATTGACAATAATATTAGCTGTTGATTTTGCATGTATGCCCATCATTATGTTGAGGATTTTCCCTTCTATTCCTATTTTTCTGAGAGTTTTGAACAATAAGGGATGTTGGATTTTATCAACTGCCGTTTCTGCATCAATGGATATGATAACACAATTCTTTTGTTTTATTTGTGTAATAGATTATGTTGATAGTTTTTCTGATGTTGAACCATCCTATTATACCTGGTATGATACCTACCTAGATATGGTGCATTATTTTTTTGATATGGTCTTGGATTCTGTTGGTTAGGATTTTGTTGAAGATTTTTGTGTCTATATTCATGACTGATATTAATCTATAGTTTTCCTTTTTAGTGGTGTCTTTATCTGGTTTTGGTGTCAGGGTTATGCTTGCTTCATAGAAGAAACTTGGGAATATTCTATCATTTTTTTATGTTCTGGAATAGTTTGAGTAGTAGAGGTATCAGCTCATCTCTGAACATTTGATAGAATTCTTCAGTGAAGCTGTCTGGACCAGGACTTTCTTTCATGAGGAATTTTTTTTACCACCTGCTCAATTTCTTCTTTTGCTAAATCCTATTACTTTAGCTGATTAAAACACCAAGTTACTTGATCAGTATTGAGTTCAGTCTCTATGGGTCATTTTCCTTTGTGTATCATGGCTGTAGGTTGAGCTCTAGTTGCTCTTTATATCTGTAGTTATGTTTCAGCAAGATTAAGCAGCATGGCTATAAATTGTGATAGTGTCATATTTCTGCACACTGAATACAACTTAGAAATATATAGTCTTTGCTGCTCCTAAAGCTTATTTTAATACTCTGAGCCAGTTTTTAGAGTCTTTCCAAATTGTAATTATATCTGAATTTTTCAAAGTACATTTTCTTAAATTCCTAAAGAAATGTTTGCCAAGAATTTTGCTGAAATAATCATTTTGCCCATCTACAAATTTAATCCCCAATCTGCCAAACTTTACTTGGTGACTGAGTTCTTCTTATCTTTCACTTATGATAGGCATTTTTCTAGTTTATTTGGTAGGTTCCGGAATAAAGGGAAACTTTTTATTTTATTTTATTTTTAATTATTAATGTTGTTGTTGTTATGGCCATCAAGTCATCTCTGACTCATAACCACTTTTGATATCTTGACTGCTACTTCTATTGGTGTCGATTGTAGAACCAAGTAATATGAAGTGTTTGACAACTTCACTTTTTTCTCCATCCACCATGATTTGGTTATAGGTCCAGTTCTGAGGTTTTTTATTTTCTTTATATTGAGGTGTGTTATAGTTGGAGCTGTGTGTCAACTTGGCTGGACCATGATTCTGTATGGTTTAAGTATTGCAATGTGGGGTGTTCTAATGATGGGATCAGATGTATAAGTTTTGAGCAGCCGATCCATTGAAAGGGAGTTTCCCTAGGAGTATGGCCAGCTTCCAGTATATTTAATGACATCCTGGGAAAAGAGACACTCTTCTGCAGATTGGCATTCTGTTGTGCTGCCTAAAACTGTCCATGAGTGAACAATCCACCATTCAGGCTGGAGATCTTGGATTTGTCATTCGTTGGAGTCAACAGCCAGTATATTGCCTGCCAACCTTGAACTCCTCAGCCACTGCAGCTGCATGAGTTGAGAAAAGCCTCCAGCTTGATGTTTGATCCAAGAACTTGGGACTTGCCAGATTCTATAAGTGTGTGATCCATTTTCCTGAGCTAAAGTTCTCTTTCTCTCTCTCTATAAGCTTTACTGGTTTTGTTTCTCTAGAGAACCCAGTCTAATACATTTGGTACCAGGAGTGGTTCTAGATAGAGAAAATCATAAGGATGGGCTTCCTAAATTGGTTCTCCAATTTGATTAATCATAAAGGCACTGGTGACCCTGCCTCTGTTAGTAAAGAGGGCCCTGCTAATCTATGGCATGAGGTGGCAACATTAATATGCAAAACAGCACCATGAATAGATCAAGTACTTTTGAGACATGAGGCTCTCAGTGATCCCATATTTGATACTTTTCTGCAATTTTGTCAGCATGAGGAGTATAAGGAAGCTGGTTGGTTGGTCCAACTTACATTAGACAAAGTGGTGAAAGAGCAAGATGAGCTTAGAGCTTCTGAGTCACAGCTTAAGTGCTGCATAAAAGACCTCAATGTTTCCAGTTGGGCTCTGAAAGAAAGCCTTTTTTCTTTTAGTAACAGAGATGATATTGCTGAAAACCAAAACTAGAATCTTATTGTAAGGGTGGCTGAATTACAATACCAATTAAATTACCAGCCCATAATGGTGTCTGAAGTTAGGGCATTGATTGGGGAAAAAATGGGATCATGAAACCTGGAATGCAGACATATGGGCAGATAGTCAGGAAGATCAGGATGTGGAACCTTGTAAATTCTGTTTAATCCCTTTCTTCTGAAGGGATTACTGTAAAACCATTATCCTCTCCACCTCAGTTTGATGGGACTGAACCAACTGTTCCTGCTGGGTCATTGCCTGAGGCAGAGGCCATGGAAGACATTGCTGAATGTTCTCAGGAACAGCCCCAACCACCCATTGTTGCTGCTAGACCTATAACTAAAGTTAAGTCCAAGTGAGTCCCAAAAGGTGAAATACAAAGTGACTGAAGAGGTGGTATGCTACACCCAAAAAGACCTAAACAATTTTGCTAACATGTACAGACAGAAACCTGGAGAGTATGTATGGGAATGGCTACTGAGGATGTGGGATAATGGTGCAAGGAATGTAAGATTGGATCAGTCTGAGTTTATTGATTTAGGCCCACTAAGAATGGATTCTTAATTCAATGATTCAGCTCAAGAGGTTAGGAAAGGATCTAATAGTTTATTTGGTTGGTTTACGGAAGCATGGATTATGTGGTAGCCTACCTTAAATCAAGTTGAAGTACCAGACCTGCCTTGGTATAACATAGAAGATATCCAGAGGCTTAGGGAAATCAGCCTGCTAGAATAGATTTATCAGATTAGACCCCTAGAACCAGAAAGGAGAGTCCAGAAGACACACCAGTACAGGGAGGAATAAATTTGTGAAAGGACCTCCAGCATCCTTGAAGACTGCTGTGATTACTATTTTATGTAAGCCAGATTTGACAGTGGGAACTGCCCTAATTGAACAAAGACACTTAACTATGATGAGGCTTATTGTATCCCATGGTAGTAGGGCCCAAGTGGCAACAGTTAATCAACAAAGGCAAGGTGGGCGTTGTTACCATAATGAACAGCATAGTCGGAACAGTAATCAGAATAGTCTGACTCATGTGGAATTATGGCATTGGCTACTTAGGCATATTGTTCCTAGTAGTGAAATACATGGCAAACCTACCAAATATTTACTTGATCTGCATGGACAGAAGAATTCTAGGTCATGTGAACAGCAACCTAGATTGGATCACCAGGATACAGAGTCAAAGCCTCTCAATCAATTCCCTGACATGAGTCAGTTTACAGACCCACAACCCCTTGAATGAAGGGGAGGCCGGGTCCCTTTAAGCAAGGACCCCACTAATTGCTAAAAATCTATAATGTCAACTTTTCTCCCAGCCTTTCCCAAAGGGATCTGAGACCTTTTATGAAAGTGACTGTTCATTGGGAAAAAGGAAATAATCAGACTTTCAAGGATTACTGGACTGACACTAATTCCAGGAGACCCAAAGTATAATTGTGGTGCACCAGTCAGAGTGGGGGCATATGGAGGTCAAGTTATTGATGGAGTGTTAGTTAAAGTGCATCTCACAGTGAGTTCAGTGAGTCCCTGAACCCATCCTGTAGGGATTTTCCCAGTGCCAGAATGCATAATTAGAATAGATATACTCAGCAATTGGGATAATTCCCACATTGGGTACCTGACATGTGGAGTGAGGGCTATTAGGGTAGGAAAAGCCAAGTGGAAGCCATTAGAACTGCCTCACCTACAAAAATAGTAAATCAAAAGCAATACTGCATCCCTAGAGGGGTTGCAGAGATTACTGCCACCATCAAGGACTTGAAGGATGCAGGAGTGGTGATTCCCATGACATCCCCATTTACTGCACCTATTTGTCCTGTGCAGAAAACAGATGGATCTTGGAGAATGCCAGTGGATTATTGTAAACTTAATCAGGTGGTAACACCAATTGCAGCTGCTGTTCCTGATGTGGTTTCATTGCTTGAGCAAAATTAGTACATCTCCTGGGACTTGGTAGACAGCTATTGATCTGGCCAATGCCTTTTTCTCAATACCAATTTAAAAGAACCATTAGAAGCAGTTTGCCTTCAGTTGGCAAGGCCAACAGTATACTTTCAAAGTGCTTGCTCAAGGGTATATCAACTCCCCAACACTATGTCATAATTTAAGCTGCAGGGATCTTAATCACCTTTCCCTTCCACAAGACATCACACTGGTCCATTATATTGATGACATTATGCTGATTGGATCTAGTAAGGAAGAAGTATCAATGATTCTAGACTTATTGCTGAGACATATGGGTGCTAGAGGTTGGAAAATTAACCCAACAAAAATTCAGGCATTTTCAACCTCAGTGAAATTTCTAGGGGTCCTATGGTATGGGGCGTGTTAAGAGATTCCTAATAAAGTGAAGAATAAGTCATTGTATCTGGCTTACCCCACAACTAAAAAGGAGGCACAATGTCTGGTGGGCTGCTTTGGATTTTGGAGGCAACATATCCCTCATTTGGGTGTGTTGCTGTGGCTTATTTATCAAGTGACTTGGAAAGCTGCTAGTTTTGAGTGGGGCCCAGAGCAGAAGGCTCTGAAACAGGTTCAGGCTGCCTTGCAGGCTGCTCTGCCACTTCAGCTATATGATCCAGCTGATCCAATGATACTTGAAGTGTCTGTAGTAGATAGAGGTGCTGTTTGGAGTCTTTGGCAGGTCTCTATCAGTGAATCATAATGCAGAACCTTGGAATTTTGGAGCAAGGCCCTGCCATCCTCTGCAGATAACTACTCTCTTTTTGAGAAACAGTTTTTAGCATGTTACTGGGCTTTGGTAGAGACTGAACACCTAACCATGGGCCACCAAGTCACTATGAAGTCTGAGCTGCCCATCATGAGCTGGGTGTTGTCTGACCCACAGAGTCATAAAGTTGGATGTACACAGCAGCACTCCATCATTAACTGAAAGTGGTATATCAGAGATTGGGCTCGAGCAGGACCTGAAGGCACAAGTAAGCTGTACAAGGAAGTGGCCCAAATGCATATGGTCTCCACTCCAGTCACATTACCTTCCCTCTCCCAGTCTGTATCTATGGGATCCTGGTGAGCTCTTTATGATCACTTGACTGTGGAAGAGAAAACTCATGCCTGGTTTACAGATGGTTCTGCATGATGTGCAGGCACCACTCAAAAGTGGACAGCAGCAGCACTGCAGCCCCTTTCTGGGACTTCCTTGAAGTGGTGAAAGAAAATCTTCCCATTGGGCAGAACTTTGAGCCATGCATATGGCTGTTCACTTTGCATGGAAAAAGAAATGGCCAGATGTGCAATTATATATGGATTCATGGGCTGTGGCTAATGGCTTGACTAGATGATCTAGGACTTGGAAGGGACATGATTGGAAAATTAGTTATAAGGATGTATGGGGAACAGGTATATGAATAGATCTTTCTGAATGGGCCAAAAAAGTAAAGATATTTGTTTATCATGTGAACACCCACCAAAAGGTGACCTTGACAGAGAAGGACTTTAACAATCAGGGAGATAGGATGACGTGTTCAGTGGAAACAAGCCATCCATTTTCCCTAGCCACTCCTGTCATTGCTCAATGGGCTCATGAACAAAGTGGCCATGGTGTCAGGGATGAAGGTTCTGCATGGGCTCAGCAACATGGACTTCCACTTACCAAGGCTGATTTGGTTACTGCCACAGCTGAGTGCCCAATGTGCCAGCAGAAGACACCAAGACTGAGTCTGTGATATGGAACCATTCCTCGAGGTGATCAGCCAGCAATGTGGTGGCAGGTTAATTACATTGGACCACTTCCATCATGGAAAGGACAATGTTTTGTTCTTACTGGAATAGATAATTATTCTGGATATCGAGTTGCCTTCCCTGTATGCAATGCATCTGCCAAAACTACCATCCATGGACTTACAGAATGCCTTATCCACTGTCATGATATCCCACACAGCATTGTTTCAGATCAAGGGACTCACTTCACAGTAAATGAAGTGCAGCAATGAGCCTATGCTAATGAAATTCCCTGGTCTTACCATGTTCTCCATCATCTTGATGCAACTGGCTTGATAGAACAATGGAATGGCCTTCTGAAAACACAATTACAGCACCAGCAATACCTTGAAGAGTTGGGGCAATGTTCTCCAGGAGTCTGTATATGCTCTAAACCAGCATCCAACAGGTCCAGGAACAAAGGGGTGGAAATGGGAGTGGTACCACTCAATATTACCCCTAGTGACCCACTCAAAAATTTTTTGCTAGCTCTTGCTGCTACCTTATGCTCTGCGGTTCTGGAGATCTTAGTCCCAAAGGGAGGAGCACTCCCACTTGGGGACACAATACTGATTGCATTGAACTGGAAATGAAGAATGCTACCTAGCCATTTTGACTTCCTCATGCCTCTGGATCAACAGACAAAGGACATTAGTGTACAATCTGGTGTGATAGATCCTGATCACCAAAGGGAAATTGGATTGACACACATAATGAAGGTAAACAAGAATGTGTCTGGAGTACAGGAGATTCTTTAGGACATCTCTTAGTACTATCATGCCCTGTAATTAAAGTTAATGGAAAATTACAGCAACCAGATTGTGATATGACTGCTAATGGCCTAGCCTCTTCAGGAATGAAGGTTTGTGTCACCCCACCAGGCAAAGAGCCATGACCAGCTGAGATGGTTGCTGAAGGCAAGGGAAATACAGAATGGCTGGTGGAAGAAGGTAGTTCTGAATATCAGTTACAACTGCAGTTGCAGAAATGAGGACTGTAATTGTTATATTTCTTCATTGTATATGTGTATAAAATATTTTTGTTTCCTTCTGTTATGAACTGTGAAATGTAAATAAGGTTAACGTGTTTCAGTTGTCCATGTGTTAGCATATCATGTTAGGTATAATTTTGACTTTATAATTCTCCTTATTTAGAGATTATATATGGTTAAGAAGATGTGTGAAACTGCCAAGTTAACAAGGGGTGTACTGTGATAGTTGGAGCTGTGTGCCAACTTGGCTGGACAACAATTCTGTGTGGTTTAAGCAATTTTGATCTGGGTTGTTCCAATGATGGGATGAGATGTATATGTTTTGAGCAGCCAATCCATTGAAAGGGAGTTTCCCTAGGGATGTGGCCTGCTTCCAGTATATTTAAGGACATCCTAGGAAAAGTGACACTCTTCTGCAGATCGGGATTCTGTTGTGCTGCTTACAATTGTCCATGAGCGAACAATCCACCATTTGGGCTACGGATCTTGGGTTCATCATTCATTGGAGTCAACATCCAGTATACTGCCTACCAACCTTGAGCTCCTCAGCCCCTGCAGCTGCATGAGTTGGGAAAAGCCTCCACCTTGATTTTTGATCCAAGAACTTGGGACTTGTCAGCTTCTATAAGTGTGTGAGCCATTTTCCTAAGATAAATTTCTCTTTTTCTCTCTACATAAGCTTTGCTGATTTTGTTTCTCTAGAGAACTCAGTCTAACACAAGGTGTAATCCATATTTCAGACTGTAGTTTTTAATCTTCATCAGTAAGTGTTTCAAGTCATCCTCACTTTCAGCAAGCAAATTTGTGTCATCTGCATATCTCAGGTTCTTAAGGAGCCTTCTCCAAAACCTGATGTCACATTCTTCTTCACATAGCCCAAATTCTCAGATTATTTGCTCAGCACAAAAATTGAATAGGTATGGTGACAGGATACAACACTGACTCACTCCCTTCCTGATTTTAAGCCATAGGGTGTTCCATTATTTAGTTCAAACAACAGCCTCCTTGTCTATGTAGAGGTTTCTCATGAGTGCAATCAAGTGTTCTGGGATTCCCATTCTTCTCAATGTTATCCATAATATGTTATGGTCCACATAATTGAATGCTTTTGCATAGTCAATAGAACACAAATAAATATCTTTCTGGTATTCTTTGCTTTCAGACAAGATCCTTGTGACATCAGCTATGATATGTCTCACTCCATGCCCCCTTCTGAATCCAGCTTGCATTTCTGGAAATACTGCTTTAACTATTTTTTAATTATCTTCAGTAAGATTTTACTTGCTTGTAATATGAATGATATTGTTTGATAATTTCCACATTCTGTGGGATCACTTCTCTTCGGAATGGGTACAAATATTTATCTCTTCCAGTCAGTTGGCCAGGTTACAATCTTCAATCTCTTGGCATAGCCAAGTGAGTGCCTCCCACATGGCATCTATTTGTAGAAATAGCTCGATGGGTATTCCATCCATTCCTGGAGGCTTTTTTTTTTTTTTTGCCATTTCCTTCAATGCAGCCTTGACTTCTTCCTTCAATACCATTGGCTCTTGATTGTATGCCATCGCCTGAAGTGGATGACCATCTACCAATACTTCTTGGTGTAGTGACTCTGTGTATTCCATCCATCTTCTTTAGATGCTTCCTGAATCATTCCAGATAATTACTAATAAACAGCTTTAAAATAAAAGCTTTGCTATTGAAAGCATCATGAGCCATTGGAGGAAACTGGTGTCATATTGCCGGTTGTCACTGAGTCAGCTTCAACTCATGGAGACCTCATGTGACTTAGATTTTTCAACACATACATAGGATTTCCAACAACTAATTTTTCAGGAGTAGAATTCCAAGTCTTTCTACTAAGGGACCATTGAATGGACTTGAAACACTAACCTTGTGGCTATCACCAGAACACATTAAGTGTTTACACCATGTAAGAATGTATTAAATCTGGGAAAAGAGAATGAATGTCCTTGTCCCCCAGAAAAATGTAAGGGAAGCAGCTACTACATACTTTGAGACATTTGATTCAATGAGTTGTCTTTAAATAAATAAGAATGCACCTTTTGAGATCTCTAGAGCATAAAATATAAAGAATACATAACATTTATTACTTTGTCAGAGTGAAATATTCATGTTTTTATCATATCTAAGCTACTATTTTCAACCTTGCATTGTCAGTGTAAGTACTTTTTTTAATGAGTTTTTGAAACGTATTATAAAATTTGTCATGTGAGAAATAAGAACTTAATTTTTTTGACAATGTTAGTATTTATACTTCTCATTTGAAAAACTGCATGATGTTTCGGAAACTCGGTCTGTTATTTTAGCCCCTTTCACTTTTCTGTATTTTTCATCTCCATCCACCTCATGCAATTTATGAAAAATGTCATGAGATTGCCAATAAATAAAGTTATCAAATTTACTTACTTCTGAAAATGCAGTGTATGATCTTGCTATAGATTAATACTTGATTCAGAGTTACTTATGTAGTTGTGAGAAAATATACCATATTTTAACGCACATGTTAGAAAATATTTTTTATGGTACTTCTAATTAATTAGTATTAGCCACTAAAGAAATCACATAACAATATATTGTATTTAGAAAACAAGAAATTTAATCGCTATTATATATTAATGGTAGGTGCACTTTTGACATAGTGTCTAAGGCATTTGACTGTTAACCAGAAGGCTGGCACTTCAAACCCACTAGCCAATCCTTGGAAGGAAGATTGAGCAATCTAATTCCATAGAGATACAACCTCAGAAACACAAAGAGGGATTGCTATGAGTTGAATTGACTCAATGGCAGTGAGTCTGGTGGGCTTTTTTTTTTTTTTTTTTTGTATTAATGGTATTATAGCCTATCATCACAAAGGGATTTATATTAGGAAGCTGTATTAACATCTAAACTGTACATTTTCTGCTCATCAGTAATTAAACAAGAACTCGACCATATTTACTTTTAGCTTCCCATGTATGTTGATATAATGACTATTTTACTACACATTTCTGATTTGAATCTATTAAGCAAATAAAAAGATTTTCCAAAACACAAATTAATTTTATATTGTAAAGAAGAAGTTCGTGGAGCCTTTTTGACCAGAAGTAAATGCTTAAATTAAACTCAGTTTTGCTGAATTAAACTGGTCTCCCTACATTCCTTGGCAAGACTCCATGCTTGTTTAGTTGACTACTCACAGGCACATAGTAATTAAGAAAGCTTATTCTCTTGATGGTGAAATGTGAAAGAAAAACACTCTAAGGAAGAGAATCTTTAAACAGCTGTCTTTTTTGTATAAAGTAGGCCTAAGAAATATTTCTTTATGGCAGAATATAATAAAGAAAATTGTTTGAAGTGATTTTAGATCCAGTTTTATCTAGTTTCCCAAACAACCAAGGTTTCTCTTAAGCAAAGAGCTTTTAAAGAATGAACCTTAGCATTAATTCTTATTACCAGCTCCAGCACTAAAGAAAGTTTTACATCTACCTAGTCATTCTTAGTTTTACATCTACCTAGTCTGTCAGCTGCAGGGATCCAGGTAAGGAGAGAGACCCCAGGCAAGCCCAAAGCAGCAGGACAGGAGAGCGGGACAAAGGGGATTAAAAGGCCCAGGAAGCAGGACATAGGAGCAGTCCACCACAGGGGTCCAAGTAAGGAGAGAGACCCAAGGCATGCCCAAAGAAGCAGGGCAGGAAAGTGGGAGAAAAGGGATTAAAAGTCAGGAACTCAGAGAGAGGAACAGTCAGCCACAGGGATCCAGATGAGAGGGAACACAGGCACACCCAAAGCAGCAGGGCAGGAGAGGGAGAGAAAGGGGATTAAAAGGCTCAGGAACAGTCACAGAGGAGCAGTCAGGCACAGAGACCCAGGGAAGGGTGGTATGAGAGGTACCAGTAGGGAGACAAACTTGTTTGTCAGTATGTCCTACCATGGTGACATATTGATGTGAGGTTTTTTTTTTTTTTTTTTT